>NC_085996.1:3741057-3742277 GCF_030014385.1 Trichomycterus rosablanca | reverse complement strand
AGAGCGCTAGCAGGAGATCTAGCAAATAATTCAGAGGGCAAAGCCAGTCAGTCAGAGGTACGCTGTTAGACGGTGCTTCTCAGGTAGTGAGGAACCTTTAATGAGGCGCAGAAAATGCTTTGAAGTTTAGTTCAGAGAGAACTACGCTTTCTGTCGGCCTGTGTGGGCGTGGCAGGTTGGGTCTCACTTAGCATTGTGCTTCAGAAATCGTTTTATAAGCACCTATAAGCGTTTCCTGCTTATTTCTATTTTAGGTTTCTTCTGTCATTAAAATTTAAAGAGAGGTAACTCTTGGATCTCACTTCTTCAGGTTTGTATATATAGTACAAAAGTATTTGGACACTTCTTTTAATTATCGAATTCATGTGCCGAGCCATACAAACGCTGTAATCTTTCGACTGAACGGGCACAAATTCCCACAGGCATTCTGTATTTCAAAGTCATTTAAAGAGGCTTTATTAGAAAAGCCGCTGTCGTTCTAGCTGAATAGATCAGACGCCACTGTGTGTTTTTAAAATGGGAGGTCTGACAAGCCCATGGTCAGGTGTCCAAATACTTTTGAGCTGCTACATCAGTTTTTGGAACTCACGTTTAAAGCCGCCTCAGCTTTCATGAGTGCAGGTTCAGCCGCCTGCAGCTTCAGCTCTGCCACACCTTTTTCCTTCTCGATTTCCTCCACGATCTTCAGCGCTTTATCCTTCACCACCTGCACCTCGTTTTTGACCACAGAGGCGGCCTCGGCGCTCACAGTCACCTCCTTGAGGACCTGCACGACCAAGTCCATGAGCTCACGATCGATCTAGCAAAGTGAAAACGCTCTGCTCAGTTCTGATCGAATGATGTACCTTGTCGGCTCGGGCTGAGGCCAACGCCAGCTCCTGCTCCTTCACCACCAGGTCTCTGGACAGCTGCGCGACGGATTCGCTGGCTTCCATTAGCTTGGCTAGACCTGGGAAACGAGCAGGGCTTGATCACTCAAACACACTCGTACACACACAAAACACATTACAAATGTACTGGCCTTGTCCCTACCGACATTCATGCGCTCAACAAGAGTGTTGATGTGGGTGTGCTTCTCTGTATAGAGGGTTTTGTATCCATTGATGAAGGACAGGTAGGATTTCGGGGTGACGTGGGCCCTTCGTCTGAATCTGAATAAAAAGAAAGAGGAACAGAAAGGTTGATTCCAGACTTTGGACCACAAAACCTGATCTGTAGCA
>NC_085996.1:3586057-3736057 GCF_030014385.1 Trichomycterus rosablanca | reverse complement strand
GGACTGAGAATCGTCCACCAACCAAAAATATCCAGCCAAGAGCGCCCCGTGGGCGGCGTCCTGTGACCGCTGATGAAGGTCTAGAAGATGAGCGACTCAAACAGCAGCAATAGATGAGCGATCGTCTCTGACTTTACATCTACAAGGTGGACCGACTAGGTAGGAGTGTCTGATAGAGTGGACAGTGAGTGGACACGGTGTTTAAAAACTCCAGCAGTGCTGCTGTGTCTGATCCACTCATACCAGCACAACACACACTAACACACCACCACCATGTCAGTGTCACTGCAGTGCTGAGAATGATCCACCACCTAAATAATAGCTGCTCTGTGGGGGTCCTGACCATTGTAAAACAGGGTGAAAGCAGGTTAAAAACAAAGTGCTTCTATGTGGTCAGTGGAGCTGATAAAATGGACAGTGAGGTGGTTTTAATGTTATGGCTGATCGGTGTATATTTGTATCGATGTTTAATTTTCCGACCTGATCTCCCCATTCATTGACGACAGGCATGTTGATGTCATCAATAAAAACGGTCAGTCTCCGTCTGCCGGGGGGTCCGTATGTGCTGCCCAGCCGCTTCTCTATGTAACTCTCTACTGCCCGCTGTAATCAGAACGGCGTTAATCAGAATCAGTCATCGGTAATGGTGAGTTTTACTGCATCTCCTTCCTTTCCTTCACCTGGAACATGATCGGCTCCGTGGCGGAGGAGAAGTTCATGGATTTGAACAGATCCATCTCAGGGTTGTATTTCTTCGTGTAGGCCTTAATCATGACCGTCTTGGCAGTCCCCTGTTCACCGGTGAGGAGAACAGCCTAAGCACAACACACACACACACAAAATTTCTAATCAAGGGTCAGAGACACACAGTCCACGTGTGTTCCAGCAGTTAGATATGTGACGACCTTGCGCTGTTTTGCGATGGCCTCAATCAGGAAGCTCGTTCTGGTGTTGTCCACGTTGGGAACGAGAATGGACGTGTAGTCTGGTGCCGAGTCTGTGGGGTAGACGTACTGCACGACGTATTTACTCCAGTGATCCCAGTCACCTGAAATAAAAAAAATCCACTTTATAGGCTGCAAATAATCAGCAATAATGAGTAGGGATGTAACGATACACTACCCACGATGCGATTCACGATACGAATTTTTCCAGATTGTTTTAAACAAAATTAAATTGAAGACAAATTTTCCTTTTATTATTCTCTTTAAAAAAAAATAAAAAATACTGCATTTGTGCTTATCTTTTATTTATCTAAATAATGAAAGTCCTTTTATTTCTGAGGTAGGTGCAAACTATGCAAAACAATGCTGCACGTTTCCCTTTTTGTGTAAAAAAGCTGAAATGAAATTTTAAAACAAACCCCACATTAAATAAATACATAAATGATACAAATAAAGAAAGTATCCTCACATAAATACATTCTGAACCTGGCAACCCTGTAGTGACTTCAACCAGGCGAGGTGAATAGCACCAGCGCCCTCTGCTGCTTAAAGTCAATATCGATTCATTATACTGTACATGTAAACCGATTTGAATCGTTACACATGTGAATGGATTTTTAACTGTCTGGTGGTGCATCGTTACATCCCTAATAGTGAGGGCTCATTTTTTATTAGGCTGGACGCAGTCGTTTGTTCCCTGATCTGCTTCCGGAAGCAGAGACACGATTCCAATCACCAAAATACCCCACAGTCCCAAAAACACCAGGAATACCTGTTGCCTCCAGCTTTATTAAGTCGATGTGGTAAACTTGCCGTTCTGATTGACCATGTACTCGAACATGGTCTGGCCAGGCTCTGTCGGTGGCAGGTCAAGCTTGCTTTCATGAGAGCGAACGAACAGCTCCATCTTGTCCCGGTCATCCAGTTCCAGCAGAGCTCCCAGACTCCACATCATGCAGAACACGAAGAGGCGCTCCAGGTGCTCGCTGCTCAACGTGCCTCCAGCATCTTTAGGAGGAATCAGACCCTCCAGCAGGTTTACCGACTGGACACACACGTCAGTGGGTGAGCACCAGTACGGGTATCAGCGCAGTAAAGTAACGTAATAGTAACCGAGTAATTATTCAAGTGTAATGATCATTAATAAAGATTTAAAACTGATCTGGATGCTGATAATGAAGTACTGAAGTACTGACCACACTCTTTCATACTGCATGACTGTAGTTTACCTGCATAACGTAGTTGCACTCCAAGAGCTGCATTTTTGGCTTGAGGTTTTGTTTCATGAATATATAAGCATCTTCAAATATCTTATCATACAGGCTCATCAGGCTGTCAGCTTCCTGAGCACTGCGCTTGTTGGTCCAGCCCTGACACACACACACACACACACACACACACACTTTGATATACTGCAGCTTGAATTGTTATTAACCAGACTTATAACTGGTCACAAAAAGCTTCATTATTATTATTCCTTATTTTACTAAGCAGATGATGAGAGTGAGACCTGTTAAGGAATCCTGTTACGGAAGAATAAATATTGTACATTTATATTTTTATTTAGTTTGACTGCACTGTAACCACCAAGGGAAAACGACACATCATGTTTTATTTTATTTGAGACTTTATTTCTACAGCAGCATGGTTGCATCTTTCCCTTTTTCTCCAAATCTAATCACATCCAATTCCCCAGTTATATCTCAGAATCAGAATCAGATTTATCGGATAAACACAAGGAATTTGGTTCTGGCTGATGGTATCTCTGTAGTATAAATATCTCATATAAATATCTGCTCTACTGCTGTAAATCTCGACCCTGACTGAGGAGCACAGTACCTAACACATGCCCCCTCCGACACATGTGTAGCAGCCACTTCTTTTCACCTGCATTAGGTGGGCAGGGATCAGTATGGCGTACTGAGAGTCACGCACTGCTCTCCGCTATTCACCATCTGTGTCATGCGGTGTCTCGACCAGCCAGCAGAGGCCGCTATTGCAGCAGTACATTTACATTTTCAGTATTTCACAGACACTTTTATCCAAAGCGACTTACAGTACTGTGACAGTATACAATCTAAGCAAATGAGGGTTAAGGGCCCTGGCAACCTGGCAGTGGTGGGGCTTGAACCAGCAACCTTCTGATTACTGGTCCAGTACCTAAACGCTAGGCTACAGCTGCCTGTAATGAGGAATCCCTTCAGCCCATTAGAACTTAAGATCATAAGATCCACTTTCCCACAGAATCCTTATTTTCTTCCTACTTCTTAATACTTGCCAGTGGGTGGATTAGCAGATCTAAATTCCCTCTAGGTTTGAGTCTGTCTGTCAATGTGGTATTTCTTCTTTGCATCTAGCTTTTTTCCTGGGTGGATCTGAATCCCCCTTGACCCTGATCAGGACTAAGCAGTAAGTGAGAGTTAGCAGTTATAAATGAGAACCTGCAGAATGGGTCTCCAGCTGAGAGCGGAGGAGCTCATGAACACCATGCCCACTCTGGAGACGGTAGCGGGAGAAGCATTGTCCATGTTGTGCACCTCAAACACCAGCTTACAGCTCGGGGACATAGGGATCCGGTCACCGTTCGCCAGGGTCAGAGTTTTGTTGTCGTCCAGCACCGAGTTCAGGTTCTCGATCCAGATGGCGTCTACTGGCCCATCCAGCACAATCCAGATGTTTTCTCCTGAATAAAGAATAAATACATGATGTGCAGTGTGCAGTGCTCATTCTGAGGGAGTGAAAACATTTACAAAGCCTAAAGATAATAATTGAATAATATTAATGTCATGTTTAATACATGAGCTGCAGTTATGTGTTTGTACTGGTTTATGCTGCTACTTCAAATACAGCAAAGAATCCTGGGGGTTTTAAAGCCTGAAGTTGTTAATTTTTCTCACTTCAGACCAGAACAATGGTTCACTCTGCCCTTCAAATGGCTGATAACTTTGGAAGAGTTTTTAAAACCCAGCTCATGCTCACCCTTTTTAGTTCTGAGAGTTTTCCTCCACAGGGTGGAGAAGATCCCGTCGGTCCAGTCGTTGGTAGCGGCGTCCAGACGGCCGAACATCTGGGGCGCGGTGATGGCTTTGGGGTTCATCCTCATCTCTCTGTGAGCAGCGCCGCACTCTGTCATGGCGCGCATGAGGATGTTAATGGCGGTCGTCTTTCCGGCTCCGCTCGGGCCGAGGGTCATCAGGCCGTGACGCACCCGCGACGCCTCGTATAACTGCCGGAAACATTTACAAAACGTAAACAGGTGATTATAGTGTAGTCATGATCATCGGTTCTGGTTTCACTGATGTAATGGAACTGACTGTGGGGTGAGTTAGATGCTTGTTATTAGTAGTTAATGCATATAGAGGCGGTATATTTATTTATGGGCGCTTGGGTGGCCACTATGCCAGGATCCAGGGTTCAAATCCCTAGTGGTGCACACAGACTTTACTGGCAATGTCTGGGGGTAAACAAGGCCCTGGCATCCTCACACACATATACACACACACACATATACAGTATATATATATATATATATATACTGTACATACACACATACATCCTCACACACATATACACACACACACACATATACAGTATATATATATATATATATACTGTACATACACACATACACACACACATACATACACACATACATACACACACACATATACACACACACACATATACAGTATATATATATATATTAGGGCTGTCAAACGATTAAAATTTTTAATCGCGATTAATCTCAGAATTTCATATAGTTAATCGCGATTAATCGCATTAAAAAAAATCTGTGTAAATGTTATAGAAAACAAGGATTTTTAAGTGAAATGTTACAATTAAAATGGTGAACACATTTTATGCTAAATGTACTGATGTTAAAAACTGCTGGGACAAGAGAAAACTGTAAGGGAGTTTTATTCACTCACATACTAGGCAGTAAATGTCAGATTGTAGGTTAGAATTTCTCCATCAGCAAACATTGTAGATCAGCGGTGCTTTAGGTGGGATAAGGCGTAGTTATTGTATCAGACTTGTCTGTGGTTGTATCGTGACGATGGTTTGATGGACGTTTCTACACGAAGTGAGTGTGTTTTGACCCTTTGGGGCTTCCATAGTTCATGAACTAACGTGCTCGACTCAGCTTTCCGGTATTCGGTACAGAAGAAGAAGTTAATTAAGTGTAATAAAGTGTTCTGCTCCCGACAACTTGTGAATATAGCGTGTATTTATTTCTTTATTATGCAAGTGCATCACTACCACGATCGGTTACATTATGTTAACAAACCGCAAATGAACAACGGTGGCAAGTCCGACATTAAAACGTTTGTTCTACCAGTCAAGTCTCAACATGAACTAGAATTTGCGTTAATGGCACTAATTTTTTTAATCGCGTTAACTTGAGGTCGCGTTAATGCGTTATTATCGCGTTAACTTCGACAGCCCTAATATATATATATATATACTGTATATGTGTGTGTGTGTATATGTGTGTGAGGATGTATGTGAGGATGTATGTGTGTATGTGTGTGTGTGTATATGTGTGTGAGGATGTATGTGTGTATGTATGTGTGTGTGTATGTGTGTATGTACAG
This sequence comes from Trichomycterus rosablanca, assembly GCF_030014385.1. Lineage (NCBI taxonomy): Eukaryota > Metazoa > Chordata > Actinopteri > Siluriformes > Trichomycteridae > Trichomycterus > Trichomycterus rosablanca. The sequence continues at coordinate 3,730,518 of NC_085996.1, read as the reverse complement.
TATATATATATATATATATATATTAGGGCTGTCGAAGTTAACGCGATAATAACGCATTAACGCGACCTCAATTTAACGCGATTAAAAAAATTAGTGCCATTAACGCAAATTCTAGTTCATGTTGAGACTTGACTGGTAGAACAAACGTTTTAATGTCGGACTTGCCACCGTTGTTCATTTGCGGTTTGTTAACATAATGTAACCGATCGTGGTAGTGATGCACTTGCATAATAAAGAAATAAATACACGCTATATTCACAAGTTGTCGGGAGCAGAACACTTTATTACACTTAATTAACTTCTTCTTCTGTACCGAATACCGGAAAGCTGAGTCGAGCACGTTAGTTCATGAACTATGGAAGCCCCAAAGGGTCAAAACACACTCACTTCGTGTAGAAACGTCCATCAAACCATCGTCACGATACAACCACAGACAAGTCTGTTACAATAACTACGCCTTATCCCACCTAAAGCACCGCTGATCTACAATGTTTGCTGATGGAGAAATTCTAACCTACAATCTGACATTTACTGCCTAGTATGTGAGTGAATAAAACTCCCTTACAGTTTTCTCTTGTCCCAGCAGTTTTTAACATAAGTACATTTAGCATAAAATGTGTTCACCATTTTAATTGTAACATTTCACTTAAAAATCCTTGTTTTCTATAACATTTACACAGATTTTTTTTAATGCGATTAATCGCGATTAACTATATGAAATTCTGAGATTAATCGCGATTAAAAATTTTAATCGTTTGACAGCCCTAATATATATATATATATATATATATATATACTGTACATACACACACACATACACACACACATACACACATACATCCTCACACACATATACACACACACACATATACAGTATATATATATATATATATATATATATACTGTACATACACACATACATACACACACACATCCTCACATACATCCTCACACACATATACACACACACACATATACAGTATATATATATATATATATATATATATATATATATATATATATACTGTACATACACACATACACACACACATACATACACACATACATCCTCACACACATATACACACACACACATATACAGTATATATATATATATATATATATATACTGTACATACACACATACATACACACATACATCCTCACACACATATACACACACACACATATACAGTATATATATATATATATATATATACTGTACATACACACATACATACACACATACATCCTCACACACATATACACACACACACATATACAGTATATATATATATATATATATATATATATATACTGTACATACACACATACACACACACATACATACACACATACATCCTCACACACATATACACACACACACATACACACATACATCCTCACATACATCCTCACACACATATACACACACACACATATACAGTATATATATATATATATATATACTGTACATACACACATACATACACACACACATACATCCTCACACACATACACACATACATCCTCACACACATATACACACACACACATATACAGTATATATATATATATATATATACTGTACATACACACATACATACACACACACATACATACACACACACATACACACACAGACACACATATACAGTATATATATATATATATATATATACTGTACATACACACATACATACACACACACATACACACATACATACACACACACATACATACACACACACATACACACACAGACACACATATACAGTATATATATATATATATATATATATATATACTGTACATACACACACACATACACACATACATCCTCACACACATACACACATACATCCTCACACACATATACACACACACACATATACAGTATATATATATATATATATATATATATACTGTACATACACACATACATACACACACACATACATACACACACACATACACACACAGACACACATATACAGTATATATATATATATATATATATATATATATATACTGTACATACACACATACATACACACACACATACATACACACACACATACACACACAGACACACATATACAGTATATATATATATATATATATATATATATATATACTGTACATACACACATACATACACACACACATACACACATACATACACACATACATCCTCACACACATATACACACACACACATATACAGTATATATATATATATATATATATATATATACTGTACATACACACATACATACACACACACATACATACACACACACATACACACACAGACACACATATACAGTATATATATATATATATATATATATATATACTGTACATACACACATACATACACACACACATACACACATACATACACACACACATACACACACAGACACACATATACAGTATATATATATATATATATATATACTGTACATACACACACACATACACACATACATACACACACACATACACACATATACAGTATATATATATATATATACTGTACATACACACATACATACACACACACATACACACATACATACACACACACATACACACACATACACACATATACAGTATATATATATATATATATATATACTGTACATACACACATACATACACACACACATACACACACATACACACATATACAGTATATATATATATATATATATACTGTACATACACACATACATACACACACACATACACACATACATACACACACACATACACACACAGACACACATGTTCAGGTGAGTTTACCTGTATGAGCTTGAGGTTCCACGGCGGGTGATTAACGATTCCTGCTTGTTGCACTTGTGTGGCGACTGCAGCCTGCAGCTCAGCGTAGGTGCTGTTATCCAGCTGAATCCCAGGAAACAGGTCACTGATCAGACTGAGAAACAGAGGCTCGTCTTCATCCACCTGTAGCAGCACAAGCAGGGTGCATGAAGATCCCCAAAACCAGGAGCACAACGTGGGTCCTTTCCGTGGCGTCATTTAGTACTGATACTGCAATGGTTACGGTTCTCACCAGTTTGGAGAGGTTCATGTCACGCAGAACCCTCATCACGATGCTGGACTCAGAGTCTGAGGGTCGAGCCCGTTTCTCAGCTCCCAGAGTCCTCAAAACCGACAGAATGTTCCTCAACCCAAAATCATAGTGAACCTACAGAGAGAGAAGAGTTTATACATGAATATTCTGATTTACATTCTTAACAACAAGTGAACAGAATTATATACAATCCAGTATGAAAAAAAAAAATCCTTATTTATATTCTGTAACTGTTCACTGATCAACTCTAACTGACCAGATTTATTTGATCTTCTGGCTGCTCCATATTCGTGGTCACCACAGCAGATCTGGTGTGTGTACAGTCTTTACACTGGATGCCTTTTTTTATTTTATCTTGGCTTGGGACCGGCAGTGAATGCACCCTGACGAGTGCACCTCTCAATGGCTAGGCTGTTCAGCCCCCAATTCCAAATCCCCCAAGGCATAGCCAATTATATCTGTATCTGGATGCCCGACCGGCCGATAGCACCAAGGATCTCAGTGTTAGTGGCTCAGCGCAATTTACCACGAATGCTTTAATCACTTTTATCATTATTGTTTCTTTTTTATTATTTACCACTTTATCCTTTATCCAGGTCAGGGTCACGGTGGGTCCACTTTTTTAGGAGTCACTGGGCGCAATGCAGAAACACACCCCGGTCAGAAACGAACCCTCGGCCACCTTTAGCTTTGAGACATGGTCAATCATGTCTGTATGTAGACGTCCAACAGCAGCGCCGATTTAAACCCTGGATCCCAGCGGTAGTACGCTACGCCCGCGGAATTTACCCCTGCACCACCTGAGCGCCCATTTTGTTATTAATTATAATACAAACTGTATGAAAATATGTTTGATTTAACTACAAGCAAGCATTCAACATCTGAATTTGATCTCACAGATACACCACTGATCAATAATGAAACTGGATGAACTGCACATGCTCAGTACACTGCTGAGTCAGGAAGGCTGCGCGTTCCATCCACCTTTAATAATTAGGATGGGTGTTTCCATACTTTTGGCCATTTGGTGTGTGTTTGCTGACATGTACCTGCTTCGTGAGCTGCTCCTCACACAGTTTATAAAGCACAAAGAACTTCTGAGCCAGTATAACGTTCTCGATGAAACCACAGCTGGCCAGTTTGACTCTCATGATGATCTGAAACACAGAGGGTTCGCTTAGCTGAGCTTCTACAGAAGGGAAATGAGTTCACGTACCAGTACCAGTGTATAAAAACCTCACCTGTCTGTCAGGAACCATCATAGAAACGGTCCTGAACTGCACCTTTAGATTTTCGGGCAGTTCCTGGCGACCGGCGTAGCCCGGGTTCTATAACAAGACACATTAGTTTAAAGTAAAGGACGCCTTTAATCCTGCCCGTGTCATTCACTGTGTTTCTTATATTACTGTTCTTACATGACTGAAATGTCAATGTTGTGTTGAATGTATTTGGGCAAGATGTTGATGACACAACGTTCACTTACTCCATGTCCATTTTTATCTAATGATTGGCTTTTTATACCAAACAATCAAAGGTGCTAAAATATGGACCACACGTGTATATTTGAACATCTGTAAATACGTTACCATGGTAATAAAGAGTCCGAATTCGGGGTTCAGATCCACACAGTCTCCGTCGGTGAAGAGGAACTGAGCTTTGCGCTCTTTGCGAGCGCTCAGGACGATGTGGATCTGCTGTGCAGCGACCGACAGCACGGGCAGGTCGATCCTGTTAAACTCATCGAAGCATCCCCAGGACCCAGACTGAGCCAGACCTAACAGAAAGTCCTTTATTAGAGTGGATATACGTGATCGTTTTATCCTCAGTACCATTCTGAATAAAATCTGGACTGATAGCACACTCAGATACGTCTCTTTAATACAGACTTATTCTGCTGTTACACACTATATGGTCAAAAAGTGTGGACACCCCTCCTAATCATTACGTTTACATGTTTCTCTATACACAATACTAAGAGTGGTAAAAATGCTATATGCTATAATGTTATGCTATAAACATTTAGACAACATTCTGGGGAAGGTCCCTTCCTGTTCCAGTATGACTATTCTTCTGTGAACTATGCACAAAGGTTAAAGTCTCTGGTGTGGAAGAATTCAAGTATCATGTAAATCAGAGTTTTTCAAACTTTTTTTTAAACGTCTCACATGTTCTCTATGTCATGATTTTTACAGCAAGCCAGGCCACACAAACAATGCATTAAAACAAAACACAAAACAAATAATACTTCATTAATAAAAATGGTAGCAATCTGGTCCCACTGTGGTCTACGAGATGTAACGTAAAGCCTTCACAAGGGGGCGTTCTTGTACAAGTTAATTTCTGTTAATCTTTTCTCTGCAACCCATTTTTTTGGCTCCCCCGATGTAGAACACCCTGAGCTCAATCTCACTGAACACAAGTGAGCAAAAACTGGAATGTTGATTGTAAGCCAGGTCTTTTCACCCAACATTTACCTACATGGACACAAATTTCCACATGCACACTACCAAAATCGTATAGAAAGGCAAGTCCATATTAAATCTAATGAGTTTGGAACGGGTAACCAATACGCTCAGGGTCAGGTGTCCATATACTTGTTGACCTATAGTGTAGCGCCGTGTTGACTGACTAAATAAAATCACCTTTATAAATCCTGCCCAGTCCTCTGAAGTCCATCTGGTCGGAGCAGTTAAAGACCACGACGTACTTCCCCAGGCAGCGGCCCATGTCTTTGGTGGTTTCGGTTTTGCCCGTCCCAGCCGGACCAGCAGGAGCTCCGCCCATACTCATACCTAACGCCTGAGCTAAGGTAATGTAACACCTGGGAGAAAAACATTATTGTTATTTCTATTGAATGTACACGAGGACCTCCTAAAGGACGAGTAGAAGCACCTGTCTGTTAGAGGAGTGATGACCAGCCTGTCCGTGCAGCCTAAAAACTCGTTCTGATAGATGAAGTCGACGTCCGTGATCGACACTGCGACGTGATCCTGATCCTCCCGGAAATAAAATCTGCTCTGCTTCAGCCATTCAAAGTCACCGAGGGACCTGATGTTCATTTTCACCTAACAAGCACAGGGCTACGGTTAATTCTATTCCTGATACAGACTACAACTGCGCTTTAACCTTGTATTTATTAGTATATAAAATAATAACACGCTGGTAAGGATTTACTGACGCTAGACAAAGTAAACATTCATGTTTGTATGGAATATAAAATGGGTGGGTAAAAAAGTGTGATGCTTTTTTGAACAGATAACATCACAGAGAGGAAAGAGATTTATTTCATCGTAAACTACGTGTGTGTGTGTGTGGTGTGTGCACACAACCCAAAATTCCTTATAATGGTCCTAACAACAACTGGCCGGTCAGAAAATGATCCAGAAGGAAGATCTGAGCCACCGTTTGTTCCGCACTGCTCGGTTGGGTGGAAAATCTTCTTATACACAGAAAAATTCATGAACGGATTTCAATGCTTGATATAAAACTCAAAGTAACATGTCTAGATGATTAAATGTTTTCAAAACATCTTCTGACTCCATTTTTACCTTTTTTGCCCAAGACTGTACAACAAAAATATAAAAAATGATGATAAACAATGATGTTAATTTAATAACTCTCTTTTTATAAGCCAGAATATAAAGATATAAAGATAAAATGAAAGGACTGGGTGCTCGGGTGGTGCAGAGGTCTATCACACTCATGCTGAGATCCAGATTCGAACCTCAGCGGTGCGAGGCGTCTACACAGATATAATTAGCTATGTCTAAGGAGTGTGGGGATAGCTGAAGTCCTGAGATGGGTGGGTTCCGGTGAAAGCGAGCCCACAGCGACCCTGACCAGGATAAAGATGCTGATAAACATGCCATAAAAGGAATCACGTGATTACAGAAGTCATATTCTTACCAAATCATTAAAAATGTCTCTCTGATGGACGTGGATTGTAACCAGCGTCTCAAACTTAACACGCTCGAACTTGGACAAGTCGTGAGTCGTCTGTGCTATCAGCGTGTTCAGCAGATCCAGAAACTTCTGGTTTGTCACAGACATGACCCTCTTGTCCTTCTTGGCATTCTGCAGTGCCTCCTCTGAGTCTCGAGTCCAGAGCATCTGAATGCCCAGCAGGCCCACCTGAAGGAGAGGAACATCACCGGTGCATGTATTTTTAAGGCTGTGCTATATGTTATACGCATTGTTATGATACGCACGCTCTGAGCTGTTGCGTACCTGAGCTTGGACCTGGTTAAGGAAGGTGAGGAGCTGGAAGTCGGGCTCATTAATCTGCAGCTGAGCTGCTTTTATGACTGAGTGCAGTGAGGCTTGCTGTTGCACCAGTAACTCTCCCAACCAGAGTTCCACAGGACCGCGCGCCATTACTGGTTTGTCCAGCTGGTAAACACACACAGCACATCAGAGCAGCTCCATCCAAATCAATTATCATAATCAACACAGAAATAAAAACTTTATTACTGGTTCTTCCTCTTAGTGAGTAGGATGTATATATAATGTATATATAAAATACCACACCACTAGAGGTGCACTGTTTATCTCTATCATCAATTTATTTCATTAACTCACAGGTTGCGAGAGTCTTTACTTCAGATCGTTCATTAAAAAATGTCATAACATAACATCAAATAAGGTAAGAGGCAACTGGATCTACACTGTATGGCCAAAAGTATGTGGACACCTGACCATGAGCTTGCAAAACGCCTCACTAAGGGCAGCTGTAGCCTAGTGGTTAAGGTACTGGACCAGTTACCAAATGGTCACTGGTTTAAGCCCTACCACCGCCAGGTTGGCACTGTTGAGCAAGGCCCTAACCCCTAATTGCTTAGACAATACACTGTCTAAAATAAAGTGACTTTTTCAGGTAGAACAGTCGCTTTACTAAGAAGCTTCTAGGGTTAGACTTTGTGGTATGTCTATGGGAATTTGTGTCCATTCAGTAGTACAGATGATGGCAGCATGTGAAGTTTCATTAAATTGAGCTTTTCTTCATGTAGGGGGACAGTCATGCTGGAACAGGAACAGGAAAGAGAAGTCCCTAAACTGTTGCTGCAAAGTTGAATTCATGACTTCTTGTATAATTGATTTATTACACATGTTATAGATTGTTGTGCCTAAAACACATTAATTAAAAGATTAGAAGGGGCGTCCCAATACTTTTGTCTATATAGTGTTTTTAACACAACAATAAAATAGAATAGAATGCCTTTATTTGTCATATATACATATACACACGTACAGAACGACTAAATTCTTTCTTCGCATATCACGGCTTGTTTCGGAAGCTTGGGTCAAAGCTGGGGTCAGCCATCGTACAGCGCCCCTAGAGCTGAGAGGGTTAAGGGCCTTGCTCAAGGGCCCAACAGTGGCTGCATGGCAGAGCCGGGATTCGAACTCTCAAGCTTTCAGTTGACAGCTTAAAACTCCACCCACTAGGCTCCCACTGTCCCAGCCTCACCTACCGTTGCCCTTTATAATCCTGGCTGATCACTAACTACGACTGATCTCTATTTGACGTGATAAGATGAAGGATTTTGGAAACATCACCCACCCCTACTTCTCATCTGTACTCTGTTCCCCTGTGTGTGTGGAAATAAATACAACCGCACACTTCTGAGCTCCAGCTGATACGTACGGGTACTTTCTCGCCCTCCTGAGAGATCACCGCCAAAATCTTGTCGTAGTCCTTGACATGAAACTCCACCTCACTGACGTTGTCGAACACTCCCAGGAGATGAGCCTGCAATCACGAGTGCAAAGATGGTTATGAAGCTGGACTGACGTGGAGAGCGTTTATACTGGTGCGCCGCTCGTACCTGGATGGTGTGAGAGTCACTGGCTTGTCCGAGGATTTCCAGTAAAGCAGGATCGGACACAAAGAAAAAGCGGGGGAACTGCAGTCGTTTCTTTTCCAGGTAGCTGTACAGAAACAGGTGAAGCCTGATGATGCAGATGTTTTGAGACAGCTGCTGTCACATGTGCTTAGATAAAGCCTCACTAATGCACGGTAATAATACAGGGTTTTGGGATGAGGGATGTGTGGACAGTGAGGAAAATAATAATGTGAGTGTTTTTGTTTGTTTGTTAGCATCAAATCAGTGATTTGCTGACATTTTCTACATTCAATTAAATAAATAAATTAATTAATTAAAAAATAAATAGGACATTTGCTTTGAATTGTATGTCCAGGTTTAGTTAGTTAGCACTGATCTAGTGATTTATCATGTAAAAGACATGGCTCACACTGTGTTCATGCCTACACAGATGCATGCTATATGGCCAAAAGTATTTGGACCGTGAGCGTGTTAGACATCCTATTTACATTTTCAGCATTTAGCAGACGACTTCATCCAAAGCGACTTACAGTACAGTCTACAGTCTGAGCAATTGAGGTTTAAGGGCCTCGCTCAAGGGCCCAACAGCAGCACCCTGGCAGTGGTGGGGCTTGAACCAGCGATCTTCTGGTTACTAGTCCAGTACCCTAAGCGCCAGGCTACGGCTTGCCCTATCTAGTGACCTCTGTGTGATATTTTAGCTCGAACAACAGCCTCTGTTCTGAAGTATGGGAATTTGTGCCCACTCAGTGATAAGAGCATTAGTACGACTGGGCATCGATGTTAATGTTCTGGTTCATCCCAGAGCTGTTGAGTGGGGCTGAGGTCAGAGCTCTGTGCAGGACACTGGAGCTTCTTTGCGCAGTCATGCTGGAACAGAAAGGACCTTCCCTAAACTGCTGCTGCACAGTATTATAGTTTTATATCATGAATTTCAGCGGTTGTGTCTGAAACATGTGAATCATTTGAATAATAAGAAGGGGTGAAACCAGAGTTCTGCAGACCTAGGTTTGATCCGTGCCTTTGGTCAATGGGCAATATATAAGCTGGTTCAAGCTACACCACTGCCACTTGTTGCTTGATATACATCCACCATGAGAAGTTTTGTATGTTCTTCGCTTGTCCATATGGGTTTTCTTCTGCCCTGAAATAGATCGACACCCTGTACAGTGTGGGGCTGTGTTCATACCCTGTGAGAGATTTCTGGCAGAGTTCAAGCTGCTCCTGCAGGTGAGGTAGAAGCTGGCTCATGGTCTCATCTCCCACGCAGCACTGCACCACACTGGGGATCTCATGGGCTCTCTGCATGATCTTTATCCATAATTTATCGATGTTCTGGAAGCGCTTCGCTTCCTACAAGGTAATAATACGTAAATGAAGCAGTTCATGATTACAGGTGAGTAAACATACAGGCTGCAGATTAATGATGTACCTGTGGAAGCTGCTTGGCAATGTCTCCACCCACAAACACGGCCTCCAGGTACACCCACAGGTTCTGAACAAGCAGCCACTGCTCGATGATGTCTGATGATGTGGAGAGCTTAAAAACCCAGTTCTGGATGTCTTTCTTAAAAGGAGTGTTGTATCTATGTACAGAGAAATCAAACAGAGATTACCAGTCGCTGCCACATCTATTCACCTGCCAGTGGCTGAGTCTCATATAGTGCTGCCACGCTAAGCAAATCATGAGCAACGCTAGTGCAGGTGCTTCGGCCAGACAACGAAGGGCACAACCGTACAGCTGCAATGAAACCTAATGTGCCTGTTGGTTGCCCAGCCAGGTTGGTAGCACCACTGCCTGGGATTGAAACAAACTGGTTCGATCGATTACAGCTGTGAGTGTTGGGTTGTGTCCCTTCCTTAAAAAGAGTTTTTTACTAGTCAAGTAAAGTCACATTTATTTATATAGCGCTTTTTACAATAAACATTGTCTCAAAGCAACTTTACAAAGTCCGGGACCAACAGATCAAAAACCCCTATTGAGCAAGCCGAGGGCCACAGTGGCAAGGAAACCTCCCTTAAAAATACAGGAAGGAACCTTGAGAGGAACCAGACTCAGCAGGGACCCCCGTCCTCTTTGGGTGGCCTGGAGGATACTTTAAATAAATAGAATTTACACAAATCGTACAAACACAAAATTAAATTGAACTACACAGTTTCATTTCATTTTTACCATTGCTTTATCCTGGTCAGGGTCTTGGTGGGTCCTGGAAATATCAGGCGCAATGCAGTAACACACCCCCGACAGGACGACGATCCATTGCAGGGTCCTGGCTACCCCCCACCTCAGGCATAGCCAATCATGCCTGTATGTAGACGCTGAACTGACCGATAGCACTGAACCCTGGATGCCAGTGGTAGTAAGCGAGCATTATTTACCATACTTTATTTACCATCATTTATTTGATAATTTCCTTATTTTTTATTTTATTCTACTCTATTTTCATTTACTGTATTTACTCTACTTACACTGTACTGGAGCTGCTGTAACACTCGAATTTCCCCCATGGGGATCAATAAAGGAATCTTATCTTATCTTATTTACCCATGTGCCACCCACACAGAGCGCCCACTACACAGTTAAATAAACTTTAGTTTGATTAATTAAGTTCAATGAAATACTAAACTAATTTACCCTATAATGAATCTGTAGAATCATCAGAATTATGACTTGCACCCCTCAATCTACCAAAATTACCATAACAAAGAAAGTTTTATGTGCATTATGACTATGCTCCAGTGTTTAAACAGACAGAAGTCATCACTGTTTTATTTGTTTAAGCTTGCTAAGCTTACTGAACCCCTATACATCCGTATAAAGGAGAATAGTCTCTATATTTAAACTTCATCAAAGCAATGGTCAAAGCAATACCAAAAAATCTACAAAGTGCTAGTCTAGACTGTTATTTCTAATGAGAACATCAGTGTGTGAGACATGAACAGAACCTGATGAAACTTACCTGTTGCTTAGAAGTGATCCAAGCACCATCAGACTGTCCTCCATGGCAGTGATGATTTCTGCCGTCTCAGCTCCTTTAAGCATCAGCTCTCCTCTGCCTTTAAAAGCCATAAATGTGAGCAACTGACTGTACCATAAATCAACCACCTGTGCCAGCTTGGCCTCGATATCCTTCTCCTTTACTGCTGAGATGCAGATGTCCTAGTGTGAGGAGAAAAGTAAGGTCATCATTATAACACAAGTCTCTTTCAAACCCTGGTTAGACTAAGCATGACTTTAGCACAGGGATAGCTTAAATGAACCCAAAACAATGTATGTCATCTAAAGAGCAAAAGACACCAGTATGTACATACACTGACCAGGCATAACATTATGATCGCTGACAGGTGAAGAGAATAACACTGATTATCTCTTCATTATGGCACCTGTTAGTGGGGGGGGGGGGGGGGGGGTGTATTAGGCAGCAGGTGAAAATTTTATCCTGAAAGTTGATATAAAAAAAAAAACGGGCGAGCGTGAGGATCTGAGGGAATTTGACAAAAGCCAAATTGTGATGGCTAGACAACTGGGTCAGAGCATCTCCAAAACTGCAGCTCTTGTGGGGTGTTCCCGTTCTGCAGTGGTCAGGAACAGTGGTAAACCGGCGACAGGGTCATGGGTGGCCAAGGCTCATTGATGCACGTGTGGTCGGATCCAACAGACGAGCTCCTGTAGCTGAAACTGCTGAAGAGGTTCATGCTGGTTCTGATAGAAAGGTGTCAGAATACACAGAGCATCACGGGTTGTTGTGTATGGGGCAGCAGAAGGGGGGCCAATATTAGAAAGGCGGTCATAATGTTATGACTGATCAGTGTCTACATACACAGAGCCTCAGTGTAGCATTACCTCTATGTCTTCTTTGTGTTTCAGCAGTGGGGCCTCCATTATGTTTTGAAGGCAGAACGTGTCCGAATCCACGTGAAACTTGTGCTGCGTCAGGTCAGCGATGCGTTCCCAGTGTCTCTGCTTCATCGCTCTGTGAGCCATCATCTCCAGGAGAGGGCACGACTCGCTGAAGTCATCGATCCTTTTCTTCAGATCTAAAAACGCCTGCCAGTCTCTCAGTCCTTTGGGGAGCTTTCGGCATCTGAGTACAATTCAAAACACACAGGAGTTCTTACAGTTCTGAGAGGAGCTGCTGCTGTAACACTGTGCAAGAGTCGCGACGGTTACCTGGTTTGGAATTCTGAAAGCTCCGTGTTGATCTTTTCAATATCCACTTCGGTCCAGAGGATTTCGTAATAGCCGCTGATCTTATTCATAACCGCATCGTAGAGGCCGTACAGCTTCTGAAGAAGCCCGAGCTCTTTCCTAGTTTCAATAACATAAGAGAGAGGAACACCATTATAATAGAATAGAAAAGTGACACGGGAATAATACAGAATTGTATGCATGTTTTAGGCCAATCAGCAGTGAGCATCATCATGTTTCTGGAGAGTGTTTACCAGACAGTGACAGACTGTAATTACCGAGCTTTCTGTAGAACATCATATTCAGTGACGGGCAGGCCGAACAACTGTTCTCCAGAAGAATATGTGGTGAACTTCCTCCACAGGTTATCAAACCCAGTCTGAGATCAATATCAGAGCACGTTTAAGGTGGAATAAAATTATATTTAATATAAAATGGTTAGATGTACAGTCGGCATTAGTCTGGCTGATTTATATATATATAATATTTTGTTTATGCATTTTCTCCCTTTTTCCCCCCTTTTAGCGCGTACGATTGCCCGATTGTGTCACGCTTCCTCTCCACCAATGCTGACCCCCGCTCTGACTGAGGAGAAAGAAGCTACCACACGCCCCCTCCGACAAGCGGGCAGCAGCGGTATGCATCTTAACACCTACACTTTGACGAGTGCAATGCGGATCAGCACTGTGTACGGAGAGACACACCCTGACAGTACTCTTTTCCCATCTCTGTGCAGGTGCCATCAATTAGCCAGCAGAGGTCGTAATTGCATCAGTTATGAGAGAGAGTCCCTATCCGGCTTAATCCCACCTGAGTTATATTCCTAAGTATTGATTACAGTAAGTTTTTGAAACAGTTATAATACATTTGCTTTTGAGTGCATGTCTGGGACCACCTAATGTCACATGAATAATATTTATAAGTATAAACGAGCCGAGGTGTGAGAGATTTATATAGAAAGAATAATGAATAAAAGCATTTTGAATTCTGCATCTGTCATACCTGGAAGATTTGAAGTCTGATGCTGGCCTCCTCAGGTGAAATGCCTGAAACATTCGGGCCTTCCTGATATCAGACAGACAAGGAACCATATATGAATCGCTAAGTGTCATACAACAGGTTATTAAAGCAATAAGCCACGAGAGGCCGTACGTTACTGTGATTTTAGCACGGGGATGACGTTTTTGGTACGACGCGAAGCGGAGTGGCTTATTGCTTTTATAAAACGGCGGTCAACATAAAATATAATAAATGATGTGAGGCGGTCATAGGTGTGAGTTTATCGGGGATTTTACAACGGCTTCGAACGCGGCTCAGCCAATCAGATTTTAGGACCGGAACTATCCGTTTTATAATAATATTCTTATGATCGGCTTTCTTCTATTTATTCTAATCTAATGTGATTCTCACACACTTTGGTCGGTTAATATCACTGGTTCAGTTTTAAATTCACAAAACCATACCAAAGCCACAGCCTAAAGTGACTCGAGGACAAAAAAGCTTATATGAGAGCAGAAACACTGAGAACACAGAGACAGACACAAGCACAAACAAAACAAAAACGTCTGGGCAGCTCCGCCAGCAAGTGTAACTCAGACGATCACTGCAGGAACCAGACAGGGGAAGTGAGAAAACCATCAGCAGCAAACAACCAGAAAGATGACATGCCACACAAGGACAAAACTCAAACCAGACAATTATCTGTACATAGTTGCTGCTTGTTCAGATCTTTGGCTAGTTAATTTAACCTGTCTGTTTTTTTGTCCAGATATTTTTTTTATTATGGCCGGGTGGTGTTTAAACTTTAGTTTGTCTTTATTTTAACAATGACTAGTGACAAATACAAAAGCAGAAACATCAGAGGTGACAAAACATATTCACTTAATAATGTTTATTATTCTTATATTTGCTCCTTTAATAGATTAATTGTGTAGGTATAATTACTTTGTAATTGAAGCTGCTTGCTTATATACAGAAGAATTAACTTTTAAATACATTTCAATAGTTCTTAAATAAATATGTACTTGTTTTATTTGCACATCATGCTTAAAGAAAGTGTTTCAGTTTATCTGCTAGTCAGTGTCTCATTGTCTGCTGTTTACTTCAAACAAAAAATAAGATGATTTATTTAGTCAATTGCATTATTCTATTCCCGAACTCACTTAAATCCCTGCACCCTTACAATTAGATGGACTCGGGTCTGAAACAAAAGTGTCAGTGTGGCCCTCAGGAATGAGTTGATTGCTCACCGTTTCATACTTCTGGCCGAAAGTCATCAAGTCATTCTGAAACGTGCCGACTGATTCCAGGAGATTCTCTTTCAACTTGGGCTGCGCACTGACCAGTTCATGCTGGACTGCTCTCTGTGTAGGGGTTTTATATAAAAAACACATTAGACTTCATCTAAATGCTGTCCCTTCGTCTCCCACATGTTTCATTAAAACACCAGAATATGTAACATGGTTTTAGAAAGAACAGAGGACTCGATTTCAAAGCAACGCTTTAAATGGTCTATAAGGAGTTTGGTATGTTTTCCACAAACATATCTCATGCAAGTAAATGAGAGGGTAAGGTAGTCAGGGATGCCTGGTGATGCACTGGCACACTGTTTAGATGTATTTCCTGGGTAATACTATACTACTGGGTATAACTATACACTGGCAAGGCATAACATTATGACCACTATCAGGTGAAGAGAATAACACTGATTATCTCTTCATCACAACACCTGTTGGGGGGGGGGGCATATTAGGCAGCAAGTGAATGTTTTATCCTCGAAGGTTACATTTCAGGGCCAAATTGTGATGGCTAGACGACTGGGTCGGAGCATCTCCAAAACCGCAGCTGTTGTGGGGTGTTACCGGTCTGCAGTGGTCAGGAACAGTGGTAAACCCGGCGTCAGGGTCATGGGCGGCCAAGGCTCATTGATGCACGTGTGGAGCGAAGGCTGGCCCGTGTGGTCCGATCCAACAGACGAGCTACTGTAGCTCAAACTGCCGAAGAAGTTCATGCCGGTTCTGATAGAAAGGTGTCAGAGTCGACGGGTCAGGGCTGTTTTGGCAGCAAAAGGGGGACCAACACAGTATTAGGAAGGTGGTCATAATGTTACGCCTCATCGGTGTATATATTTCATATAAGCTGGACTGCAGTTAATAACACACTACTAAACACATTACTTAGACCTAGGGCATCACCAGCAGTGTTTTCACTGCTTTCCAGAGCCACGGTGACCCTGACCAGAATGGATAAATGATTGAATAAATGTTTAAATGAAGGAAGAATCAGCCATGAATCATCTGTGATGGATCTTTCATAAAGACAGACACTGTGGAATCTGAGTTGAGAATGAGGAACGTACCTCTTTGGACTGCAGTTTAGCAAAAGAGTATCTTAGTGTATCCACACCCTCGGCCTCCTCCTTCGTCACTTCCACTTCAAACTTGTTTAGTATAGAATAGGCTTCCTAAAAACATCACTAATCAATTTCATGTCTAAAATAAACCATAGATTAGTAAGATAAGGATTAGAAATATGGCTTATCATTATGTCGGACCTCGATGGGCCCCATGGTCATGTCCATTATAATTTCTGAGTCCCGGATATTGGACAGGGCTTCCATAGCGAATCTCACGTCGTCCAGGTCAGCTATAGGGCGTGAGAGTTTTTTTTGCTGCTCACTAATGAAAGCGATCATGTCCATCAGCTTCTTCTTGTATTCCTTTTGTACGTACTTGCACAGCATCAGTTTCCAGGCTTTCGCTTCCACACTCAGGGACATCTTCAGTGGAGCTACAGACATCACCAACACAAACAACAAGCATGTGAATAAATGAAGCAACACTGTAAAATTCTGTAGGATTTAAGGTTATGACTTCAGAGTCTGAGCTGAACCAGCCGTATGCACAGAAGACGTGGAATAGGCGTACCTGGCACATCCCAACCCTAACTTCAATCCACCTATTTTTTCAATATTTAACAGTGCAATATAATTATATTAAACAAAACCAGTGATGCACTGCAGCTTTGATGACATTAATGTGCCATTTTTCACACATAACACATAAAAACCTCAACTGTAATAGCTAATGTGAATATTTGGTATTATTTTACCTGTTGACAATTCCATTCCACCTAAAACGACGATGGGCGTGATGTCCGCGATCTCCTGTTCAACCGTTTCATAGTGTAAAATTTGCTCCTTTATCAGGTATAGGTCGGGGTTGCTACTGATGAATTCCTGACAGAAAACACAAACATGCGTTTATGATTTCATATTAAACAAATGTACACTGTTATAGTGATGTCTTTAAAATGTGATTCTTCAAAATTTGGGTGTTTATTCCACTTATAATCACCATTTACAAACTATTTTCAATCCTCCTTAACAATGTAAAAAACTCCAGCAGAATATCACATTCTATCTGTAACAAGTCCATCTACTGGGAGCTATAATATGGCTAACAGAGGGGGCATGAAGGCGCAGATCAACAGCAGTCACCCGTCACTCCAGTAGGAAGTGTTTCCATTCATCATGGTTTCTTATTCACAGATTTGTCGGCTCCTCAATCATGAGGCCGGCACAATATTTGGAAACACCTGCCGCCTGAGTATTACTGTTGTATTACCGCTGTATTACACCTAACAAAATGTAAACATAACATGATCTATTCAGGTGGCACATCGGTGCCGCTGAGAAAGTGAGAGCTGCACAGTGACATGGACTGATGACCTGGGTTTGATCTAATCAATGTCTGTGACAAATTTAACATGTTGTAATTGTTTATCCAAGTCCAGTAGTTTTGTCCGTTTTACATTAATAAGTTGAGTTGAGTGTTGAGCTACCTTGACTTGGTCGTCTCGGTCCTGATCCCAGATTACTTTGAAGGCTCTGAACTGACTGAGCACATCTCCGGGCTGTTTACCCAGGAGGTTCACCCCTGACATTAGAAGTCCTACAGGCTTGCACACATTCTTGTTTTCAGAAACACTCTGGAAGAAGTTCCTCAGCCGCCCAGCTAGAGAAGAAATTTCCATTTAAACGTTTTTAAACTCAAAATGTCGGATGCTTTCAAATGTTAAAACGAGGAGAAAAAGTTAATAATGTTTTATTGGAATTATTTCACGATCTTTATTTAACATTCACAGCCTTAGTGCTTTAAAAAGCTGTGTTAGCCTTTATAATCGATTAGAACCAATTAAAAACATATTAACAAAGGCGTGTACATTATACTTTGGTTTACACCTGGTGCCCATGCTGCCACACAGATGAAAAAAAAGCCGTCAGTATGTCGTAATAACGAGAAAAGTTCATTTCCTTAAATGCTGCGTAGCCGAACCCAGCTTGAAGACATTTAAGATGCTGTAGCTTGTAACCTTGTAGCTTGCTGTGCCGATCAAGATTCTCCATTAGGAATAGTGCATGTCTAAGATATGTGAGCGGTTTTTACGTCTATATAAAGACTAAGATTTAAGAATCCTTCGCAGTGTTTAAATAGTGATAAAAATATCATCTGTGCTGCTCAGTGACACCAAAACTCATGAAGTAAAAAAAGCATGAAGTAAAATTTGATTCTCTTTATAACAACATACTGACATTTCTTTTCATCTGTGTGGCAGCAATACG
The DNA here is from genome assembly GCF_030014385.1 of Trichomycterus rosablanca. Lineage (NCBI taxonomy): Eukaryota > Metazoa > Chordata > Actinopteri > Siluriformes > Trichomycteridae > Trichomycterus > Trichomycterus rosablanca. Next base: position 3,711,761 of record NC_085996.1, on the reverse strand, counting down.
CTTCCGGACTTTACAGTACAGAATATGTCTTTCTGTTTTTTGCAGGAAACAAAACAACTCCAAATGCATCAAGCTGAAGGGAAACCGTGGAAGATTCTTAATGATTGTTAATGCCGCCTCTTACATCCAGACTTTCCAACGTCGTCTGAGCGGCAATCCTGTTTCCAGCATGCCACGCCGCGGCTCACCTCCAGCACCAGATGCACCAGGTGAATGATTGCTTGCTGGATCTTATCAAGACTCGGTATCATCACCTTCATCAGAACACAGAACTCTCAATGTGCTTATGGTTCCAAGATTCAGTAACAGCACAGAGTAAAGCATTAGTAATATAAACACTTACCACATTGGGTATGGTCAGGTGGATCTCAGATTTTATTAAAGTTATCACCTCATCTGAGACACTGGGATGGCCGCCAGATGAGCTAGAAAGAAAAAATTACTGCTTTAAATGTTTTGTGTATTTTTTAATGATTTATTTACATGGTGAAACATGTTCATTCTCACCTGGAAATAAACAATCTTCTTTTTAACGTGTCCAGAGACAAACATGTGGCCTTCACCAAAGCGTCCAGAAGTTTTGCGCTGAAGTGAGCATACAGTTCTCTGCACTCCTACAAATAACCAGGAAAATAAACAGCAGGGCCATTAATGATTTAAATCTAAAAATGATTTAAATGTAATTACATTGTTTTTAGGTCTCTTTATCACATGAACATAAAATTGTTATTGTTTGTTTTATACATGGTATGTTTTACATCATAACTGGTGCCCTTGCAGGCCAAACAGAACTAGGTGGAGATTGACGGTGTGGCTCGATTACAGAATAATGTCTTTCTGCCTTTCCAAATCTGGTCGGGAGAGAAGGCATGGAGGTGCAGATGGTTGCCATTGTTTCCGCGTAACAGACAGTCACCTGCGCCTGGTTGAACTTTCATTTGTTCCAGGTGGAGATGTTTCTTTTTATTACAGTTTCACACTTACAGATTTGCTAGCACCTCTGTTGGATCAGATTTGCCAGCTCCTTGTTGGAACTGTGAACTACTTGTGATAATAAAAATAAAAATAAGAAGAAGAAGAGAATGCTGTTTGCTAAGCAGAAACCAGATTGCTAGTGAAAGCGATGCAGAAGTGTTACTGTTGTGTCTGATGCTCCACGGGGAAGTATGAGTACACGATGCACATCACTGTGTTGCTTACCATTTACAGCTAAAGGTTTTGTGTGTGAGACAGTAATACGGTGGCTTCAGGGTATTAGTGGTTAACATTTCACTTGGTGCATTGGTATAACAAATATTAGGTGGAGCAGTGGTCATTTACTTTGGCCTACTATTGCTGAGATCAGGGGTTCGAAACTCAGAGGTGCTACCAGGCAGGCAAGCATCTACAGTGGCATGATTGGATATGTCTTAAAGGGAGATGGGTAGCTGAAGCCATGTGATAAATTGACATCCTGTACTTATTTAACACCGTCCTTGATTTATGTAGAACATGGGAAGCTCTAACTAGAAGGTCTATATATATTATATACATATATACATATATATATCAGTTTGTTTTACAGGCAGTATTTTAGTTATAGATTAATCTTAACTATAGGTGAAGTATTTATTTTAGCTGACAAATAGTGGACCCAGCATTTACGTTTTTAAAGTCTTCGTCTTTATCAGCTTCACGGGCTTCTGCCTTGAACCTGTCTTTATCGTTTGATGAGCCCAGATCTTCTGAGAATGCAACACGTTTGTGTCCTACAAATACAAAACAGCATCATTTTCGTTACTTCTGTTTATATAGAAACGTTTGCAAGGCCTGTTCAGATCAATCTAATCAAAATACCTTTAGGTTTCTCAGCCGGGTCTTTGCTTTCTTTTGGCTCATAAATAGCACTGAAGATTAAAGTCAGTTCCTTCACTGCCTCCTCTACGTGGCTGCTCTTTTGGTTGAGAGTCTGAGCCCACAGCTTAGTCTGAGCCTGTATCAGATTTAAATGTTACTTCATCATAAAGTATTCTTAAGCATCCCGAATGCTGGGGGTAACATGACGTTACCTCGTTGGTGGTAATCAGGTCCTGTAGAGATGAGGCTCTGTCCTCTGGCAGGGTGATGAGGACAGTCTCGGAGATGTTGTGTAAAACACCTTCAATGCGAATCTCGCAAAGATCTGTCACCTGAACATGTTACATGCAGTTAGAAGATACTGTTAATCATGTCACTATTGTTCTCACATACACACTCAGAATGTACCTTCTTTAGAACATGCTGCAGCTCAGCCATGGCAGCATCAAGATCATTGAAAAATGTGTCCAGGATGAGAGACGACCAGCTGAGAAACACCAAGCCTTGACGAAGCACAGAGTCCACCTGGTACACAGAGCAACTGCATTAGATAATATAATCATTCATTCTCTGTTTTACCACTGCCTTATCCTGGTCAGGGCTGCAGTGGGTCTGATTCACCAGGCAAAATGCTGAAAACACCCCAGACAGACACACACACACAATTAGGGCAATTATTAGTAGCTCCAGTTAACCTGACTGCATGTCCTTGGACTTGGACACAGGGAGAACATGCAAACCCCACACAGAAAGGACCCTAGACCTAGGGGAATCAAGCCCAGGCCCTTACTGCTGTTGTGTATTCTGCTTTACTCTGAAGCAATCAGACCTACAGTGTGAAACAAGCCATGGAAGAAATTTAAGGGAGACCCAGCTGATGCACACTGTGATAAGACACTTAATCTAGACCAGGGTTTTAAGCAACCCAAATTCATTTTGTCCATGATTTTTTACACAACCCAGGCAACACAAAGAATGCTATTTACTGTATCTGGTCTCACTGTGATTTACAAGATGTAATATAAAGCCTCCATTTCTCTGCGACCCACTTTGTCTGATTCACGACCCACCCAGGGTTCGAAAAACACTGATCTGGCATTAATTCATATTTACATGTTGATATATTCTATTTAATAATTTATCAGATATAAAAGCCAGTGAGAAGAATATCATACCTTTTTTATTTTTGATATCATCAGACTGTAAAACATAGCAGGAATTTCCTCAAGCGTATCCTCATAACTGCTGATAAACGTCTACACATCACAAACCAAACACACACACACACACACAGTTCACTGTGATTAGCAGGTTTGTTGTAAAGTGAATGAACTGAAAGCTCATTTTTTCCCACCTCTAATCTGAATTGTGTTGTCTTTAGGTGTTTCTCTGTCCTAAACATATACAGAGCCTTCTCGGGAACCTTCAATCCCAGTTTAATCAAGCATTTAATCTCTCGTAATGTCTCGTTTATTGTAGAACTGTTCACCAGCAGTTTCTTTGATTCTGGGTCGCGAACAAGCAGGGTTTCATACAGGGCTGTAAAAGAGGTAAAATCATGAGTGTTTTCCATCATTCCTTTAGGGTTCAAATGTAACAGAAACGCTTAAGATACTTGCCATATTCCAACTGTGGGAACCTGTTCATCCAGGCTGTATAGTAAAGAATCTCAAACTCCACAAACACCGCTGCAGACCTGTTGTACAGCTGCACAACATCCTGCCCCTCAGATGTGGACAGGACCTCTGAGTTTTTCTGCATATTGTTTATACAGCATGTGTAAGTACTTGGTGTATATGGTGAAAATGTTTTTTAATTATTACATAAAACTGAACTGTTCCAAATACACATTTACTGGGACTTCTACTAACAATTCTTATTAAATGATTGAGCTATTTTGTTTTAATTATACTGAATTATTAGCATTAGATTATTTTGCAGGACCTTTCACTAGCAACAAATCATAGTGATTGTATAAATAAATGAAACAGTGAGTCAGGGAGGCTTATGAAAGCAGTGTAGCACAATATGAAATGTTCCTTTAAAAACAAGGAGCGTTCATAAAGTCTGTGTGCACCTCAATGTAACTGATGGGTTCCTGTATTTTGCTGAACAGCTGCCTGACCCAGACAATCCTGCCCGCCACTGGAGGCATGTTTCTGCCTATGGGAGGATCTTCTCTGTAGGTCTGATAGTGCTACACATATAAACACAGGAGTTAATGTTAATTCTGTTGTTCTTTTAGTGTGACAATGATCCTCAGATCTTTAGACCAGCAGAGACCTGGTTTACAGCTTCGAGCTCTGTGACGTAGTGCTGCAGAATCAGGTGGAGGGTTGTGGAGATTTCTGCCTGCAGACACGACATGTTCAGTTTCTGAAACCTAGAAACCAAACACATTCATTAACGACTGAACGTGATCTGCTTTGTCAAACATTAGCTGATATAAGATAACACGGGGGGGGTTAGGGTTAGGGTTAGGGTCAGTCTGTTTGCCACCTTAAACTGTACCATTAAATAGTTCTGCATGAATAATAATTACAATAACAATAACATAGTTCTGAACAAAGTGATAGAAATCAGCTATAATACTTAAAGAGATCAGCAAGACGTGCAGGAGCTAAACCGGACTTTGTAGTAACAAATGTACCAGACTGCCAGTGTAACTTAATTATCCTGCCATAATGTAATCTGGGTTTTTAGTGACTTTTTATACGTCATACTGCCTTATTACAGCGACCGGTTTCTGGCAAATTATTCACACACATTTCCAGCTAAATCAGTCTCTCTGATGTGGGTGTCTGAATTGAGAACTGGTCATCCTGTCTGGAGTGTTTCTGTCACCCACTGCTATAATGGTCAGTCCTTTTTATTGATACTCAGTGTGAATAAAACAAACTTACAAAGACCGGTTAAGACTTTTTACATCATATCAGCCAATGCCTGATTGTATAGATCTCTGATCCAGTCCTTCCTCTATTTTTTTCATCAGACTTTCAAACAATTAACCAGTTGAAGGCAAATTCAAAAGCATTTGAAGCCCCGATTTAACTATTATAAACCCAATACGATACACTGTCTGTACTGTAAGATGTGGATTTGAATAGCTGTATGTTAAAGAGCACCTTTGTAGGAGGTTTAAGGCTTGTTGAGATGAAAAAATCTTGGAGAAACATTTTCTCATTAAATCTTGAAGTTGGTGCTGAAGAAAAAAAAAATGATATGTTTAATTGTATATATGTAAAAGTAATTGTATACATGTAAAAGAGTGCAAACTGCAGCTGAATTAATTATCCTGTAATTATGCTAGACGTTTATATTACATTAATCATAATGATAAATGACGTATGAAAGGATAATCTACTCTGGTCAGACACAACAAATAGAACTCTTTGGTTGGCACATTCAGTTTGGAGGGAGAAGGATGGCACATATCCATAAAACAGCACACCTACAAAGAAGTATGAAGCTGAAAGCATTAGGATATAAGGCTGCTTTTCTGTAAACGCTACAAGAGCACAAAATCTGGGAACATACCAGAACTTACTACAGAAATAATCGTAATATTACGAAAATAACTCGAGACGTGATTCTAAAATAAAATGATAATGCCCGAATCTCCGGACATAAATTATTTTGGAAATTTAACAGTTTTTTAAACTGTGAGTACATCAGAAATACCACAATTGTGAAATGGAACGGGCCAAATCCAACCTGTAATGCTGTAGAACAGTGGTGCCCAACCACTGGGCCACAGGCCGGGTCATTTATTACCGGGCCGCACAGAAAGAATAAATAATTAGAGATCGCTACAAAGGCAATGACAACACTGGGGCCAGTGATAGCTCAGTGGTTAAGGTACTGGACTAGTAAACAGAAGGTTGCCGGTTCAAGCCCCGCCACCACCAAGTTGCCACTGTTGGGTCCTTGAGCAAGGCCCTTAACACTCAATTGCTCATTGTGTAAGTCGCTTTGGATAAAAGCGTCTGCTAAATGCTGAAAATGTAAAATGTAAAACACTGGGTCCATTTCTAACATCCTATCTTTGTGAAGCGGGATTTTCTGCAGTGGTGAAAGTTACGGATTAGACCGAACATAAGGAACAAACTTCAGGTGTTATTGCCTCCTATCACCCCTAGGTGGGGGTGTCCATTATTGGTGAGTAGTATTGTTATGCACTTTGTGTTTTTATTATGCCCGCTGGCCCGTGAAATTATATCTTATATGAAACCGGTATATGGTGCAAAAAAGGTTTGGGACCGCTGCTATAAAAAGCAAATGATGTCTTAGTGTAGACATTCCAACTTTAACTACTAACAACGGCACTGGAAAAAAGTACTAATGAGTTTAGTCTGTTTAATGTTTCTTAAGTCAAACACTCCACTCACCTCCAGGTTACTGATGTGAGACATGAACTCGGTAAAGTCCACCTCAAACACCTCTCTTCTTTGAGCCAGTATGTCGTACTCCTTCTTTTTTATGTTGATGTAGATGTTCTGAAACTTTGCAGCTAGAGCCTCGAGCCCTTCGATTCTTGACTGGCCGAGGGCCGAGAACGATTTTATCACTGTGATCATCTGAGTTATCTAAAAACACAAAACACTTCAGGGATTCAGGGATGGACCAGGACGGCTCTGCTCGGTGTCGTGGTCATGTGAAAATGGCTGGTCACCTTCTCGAGCCTCTTGCAGAAATCGTCAAACTTGCGGAAGATGTACATCTCCGACACCTCGAATGATTTCCCGGGCTGCGTCTCGAGCCTCTGCTTCTTCGTACTTTGGAAGCATGACCGATACTCCTCAAACAGGCAGATACACTCCTGTTGCAAAAAGATAACAGACGATTCGTTTAACTGGATATAAAACGAGGAGAGCCGAATAAACAAACCACACCCTACCTGCATCTTCTTAATGAGATCGTGTGTGTCCTGATCCCAAATGCTTGAGGTGCCATTATTAGTAAGGTAAGCTCTGCAGGCGGTCACCATCTGATTAGTAACCTGTAATGATGTATACACAGTATTTCGGATTCTCTGTATGATCAAATGAAACCACCAGGTAACTAAAACAATCCAATCAAATATACAAGTATGCACGTACTTTAATAAAAAGTGTAGACATTCGTTCAGACGTGTTGTAATATCTTGACACATCATGTATCATGCAAATGGTGGTGATGAGAGTCCGGATACTTTTAGTCATGGTGACCTAAAAATAATATAAACACAGAAGTGATACAAACCTAATAAACGGTGATAGTATTAGGGAAGAGCGATTTAGCCAAAAGTATGTGGACACACAGCATGCGCTAGAGGGAGAAGTACATATTGAAAAGAAACAACGTTCCTCCAGGACCAGGGTGCAACACAGAACAAAAAGGCCTACAATAAATACAAAAGACATTTCTAATCTAAAAAAACAATATATAGAGGCAAGAGTAGTGTTGGCCTGTACATGGTACTGAGAAGATGATGAGTGAGGTGAAAAACAAGTACATCCCATACCAAAACCATGGGTGCAAGTATAGTGTTCCCACCCAAACTGAGGCTGTCACAGCCTACTCAATTCTGGGAAGGCTTTCCACAACATCTTAAAATATCTATAGGAATTTGTGCTCCTGATTTCTTCCTAGCATGTTCAGTAGTGCTAAGGTCAGGGCTTTATGCGAGCCACTTCAGTCCCCTCAGCAAACTCATTAAACCATGTCTGTATTAACCAGGTTATGTGCATGGGGTGCAGTCAAACTGGGGCACCCTCAAACTCCAAGAGAACGATCCACCTCAGAACATACAGAAGTTAAAGGAGTAGCTGATAATGTCCTGCTATAAGATACCACAGGACTCTTTCAGATGTCTGAGCAGGTCAGAGCTGTTTAGGCAGCACATATGGCGGGTAGTCCTAATGTTTTGGCTCATGGGTGTGCATATAGGTCATATACTTAGGAGCACAAAGATTAAATTCTTATTTTCTTTTATTCACTTACCCTAGTGAGCCACTAATTCTGAGCACGTTGGAGTAAAGTACACTTACTGGATCAGAGTTATAAAGAGGCCGACATATTTTCTCCAGGCTGGAGAGATATTTTACGTTGTCCTTAGCCTCGTTCGCACAGTCAGTTATTCTGTTATCTAGCTCCCGCCATAGCTGAAGAACAAAACCATTTTATTAGAGCCACAATAAACTGTGGTGTACGATATCATGCCTATCTCTGTACGTCATTATACATCACCATTAAAAAACAGATATTTTTTATGATGTCTTGTACCTTTATGGTCTTTGATCGGTTTATATGAAGGACGTTCACCACAGTTTTACATTCTGAGCCTTTGATGTGTTCTATGATGGAGCTGAACTTTGCAGACATCCTTTTCCAGTGTTCGAGTTCTGTCAAAGGCCCCAACGCATCATCTTCTCTACGAATCTGATTCCTTTCTGTCAGCACCTACAACCCAAAAGGTCTCACACGGTCACCTTTAAATCTGCACGACAGGATGTAGTGGCAGTACAAAGACCATAGATTTGTGGCAAGGCAGTGTGTCAGACGTGCTAAAATAACTTAATAAATAACATGTATGGTACATTAGTATGGTACATTAATATTACCCAAAGCTGTAGGGAATATCTCTAGTTTCTAAGCTGCTTATTTGCAAGGGGTGCTGGAGCCTATCCCAGCTCTCAATGGGCGCAAGGCACACAGAAACACCCTGGACGGGGCTATTGTACCTCTAGCTATAGTATACATCTTCATGTTCCTGTTCTGTCATGTTTGCTGTGATTTTGATAGCTGTTTTTAATTAAATGAAGCTTAAACACCTTGTTGATAAGAAACCATGTGACGTGATTTAAATTTTAACAGGTCATTTATGGTAAATTGAAAGCTAATGTGACTGAAACACTTTAAAAAGTCGTACATGTGCTGTAAGGGCAAATTTACACAGGTAACATGACTGTACTGTTGTTATGTGAAGGCGCGCACCTGTTCGATCTGCTTGTGCCACCCCATTAAAATCTCCTCGAGTCTGCGCACCATGTCCGCGTCTTCAGCCGCCGCTTTTATATTCTCAAAGGTCACAAGTCTGGAGAAGTCGATCTCTGAGGCTTTTGTTAGTTTAACGGTACCCTCGATGCTCAGCTGCATCTCTGCAGAATGAATCATACATGACCAGCTTAAACACGGGGGGGTCTAAACACAATCTAGTCGTATCCGATTCCTCGACTGTAACTACTCCCACGCTGAAGCACAGACTATCAAGCGCTTCCTCTGACACATGTGCAGTCACTGACCGCTTCTTTTTTCCTGCCAGGAACAGCATATCACAGAGAGGCACATCAAAAAGAACCCGACTCATGCAGATGAAGCGTTTGGCTACTGCACACGTGTCAGAGGGGGCGTGTGTTAGATACTGCCCTCCTCAAACAGGGTCAGGTCTGCAGCAGTGGAGGGGCGATATAATCGAGAGAACTGGATATGACTAGGTTGGGAGAAAAAGGGAAAATGCATAAAAACAATAAAAAAAGAAACCTAGAAATAACCTCAGTTAATTTACATTATCTAAACATAAATTACACCAGTCAGGATTCTATTTGCCTTTTAATTCTTTATCAGAACCAGCCTACATACCACTGTTTATAACCTTTTTAGAATTACAGAAGATATAAAAACACATATTTTTAAAACATACTCTTACCATCCAGAAAGTGCGTGAAGTGAAACAGGTCATCTCTAAAGTTCTGCTTGATTTTCTCTCCATGTTTAGACTGGTTTAAAGCCCCCCAGTTCTCAGTTGTACAAACTGCTGGTATGTACACATTTGATAACAAATCTCTTATTCCTTTCAGCATCCCCTCTGTGGCGCTGAGCATGGATAGATAAATCTCCTACAATAAAAACAGACCAGGCATCTCTGAAATGAGCACAGCTCACTGCAGAAATAATAACAATGTGCTAACTAAGTGCAGTTTGTCACCTTGTGGATGTTCGCTGGGTTGAGTGCAACATCCGCGTTGGTTCTCAGAAAAAACAAACAAAGTCCTTCAAAGCATGTGTCGGACATATCGGCCAGGAACAGTCGCATCATTTTGGTTCCCTTCGACACGCCAGGAAAAGTGCGACCACATTCTACAGCATTTAATATGAACAGGATGAGAAAAGAGAGTGTTCAGTAGCAGAAATTACCTTTGTGTAATATTATAGTGAATGTCCTTAATTGGCCAAATCCTGTTTAAATAATAATAATATGCTTCCTTAACAAATATTGAATCAATACATAACAGCAACACCCTGTCAATAATAAAACATAAATGTATGTAAATAAATGAATTAATACACAATGTTTAAGAGACGTAGGGAGCAGAACATACATGCTGTTTATTACTGTGCATGACACGACTATGCTGTTGTTATAACAATATAGCTGATTTGTGGATATTCTTTAATTTGTTCTGTTAATACAGATAAAAAGCAACATAAAGACGTTCAGCTCTTCATGTCCTCACCTACTCCTGGAACCTCTGATTCCTGGTACGCAAATGAAATAACTTCTGACCCTCCTTTGGCAAAGAAATCATCAAACGGTGCTAACTATCAAAAAAAGACAGAAAGGCCTGGTTATGTGGTGCATTTTAAATGCAAAATAAGTGAAAGAAACTGAGTTATGCATCACTGTTTGGCTAAGCAATACATTTAATTGTAGTTTGTTTCCGTTATTTTGTCCACCTCTGTTGCTTTCACTGTATAAATTAGGGCTGGGCGATTTTCACGATTAATTCGGTTAATTCGCATGAACGTTTTCAATCGCGATTGTTTACATACTTTATATTTTAATGAAAATACCAACATGTCACGAAGCAGAAACTGAGCAGACGCTCGCGGAATATAAATCAGGGAAAGTTTCATATAAAAACAGGGTACAAAACCAGTTGGAGTCCAAAACCAGCGAAAACCAAAACAGTAAACGGAAGATAACAAGGATTATACACGCTAACGGTTAGATTCAGAAATAAGGAGCGCAAACACGATCGGCAAAACGAGACACAAACAGAAGAGTTTCATTAAGATTCACTGAATCAAACACCGCTGAACTGAATCAAAATACGGAGCCGATGAGCGCGATCAGGATTGGCTGGAAAGTAACGAGTTACATTTACTCGCGTTACTGTAATTGAGTCGGTCTTTTTGTGTACTTGTACTTTTTAAAGTAGATTTTACAGCCTGTCATTTTACTTTTACTTAAGTTCAGTTCAGTTCATTTTATTTATATAGCACTATTGCAGACAATAATGTCTGCCCAAAGTGCTTCACAAAAAGTACAAATTTACATGTACACACATACATATACACACATACATATACACACATACACAAACACAACGACATAACCCATCAATCTCAACTATTATCATAGGCCATAGCATAAAAATAAGCTTTTAATTTAGTTTTAAAACAGGTCAATGATGATGCAGCCCTAATCTCTAGCGGCAAACTGTTCCACAATCTTGGGGCCGCAATTAAAAAGGCCCGATCTCCTTTTTGCTTTGATCTGGATCGTGGAACAAAAAGAAGTAGCTGAGATGACGACCTTAAGGCTCGCGCAGCCTCGTAGCCTTAAGTAAGTTTTGTACTAAGAATTGTAATTCACTACATTTTAAATCACATCCGTTACTGAGTAAAGAAATCGCGTCTGGGAAACTGCTGCAGTGAATTCTGCGATAGGGAGTCGGATCTTTTGTCTCGGTTCCTTTTAAAGAGCCGTATGTATGTAATGACTCCCAAATGCGCGAATCGGTTCCTTTATTTTGGCTTAAAGGGCCGTTCAATGGAATCGAATCATTCTACGACACATAATAGTGGTTAACACAGTTTGAAGGTTTTATGGGACTAAAATGACACATTACACATCCTTACATGTTTAAAATGTTGTATCCACCCCCCAAATCACAAGAGGACAAAATCAAAGCTGAGTTGAGTGATCGCTTGATGCCCCCCCCCCCCAGTGTAGATACTGATACAGACTCACTCAGTGGTGGAAACAGCACAGTACAGGCTCGTACGAGTTCCTTTTAAGAAACCTGTAAAGGACTTTTTGTAGTTTTTTTTCCTAATGTAAGGAGGTTCTGCTGAACATCATTTAAAATTAAAGTTGTTTGTGAGCTATTCTTAGATATAGATAGATAAGGATATAGATCATTTAGATCTATTTTGTTTTAATTATTGTGATATCGTTATTGTTATAAAGTTTGAGTCCCTTAAAAGGATTATTATAGGTGGTGCTGTTACTATTTTTGCACTTCTGCAGCCTTTAATTACAATGCAAAAAAAGAAATTTGAGTCTTATTTTAATTGCATTATACAAGAACAAAAAAAAATCTAAATCATAATCGACAATCGGGTATAATTTTAAAATAATCGAGATTTTTTTTTTTGCAAAATCGCCCAGCCCTATAAATCTGCTGTAAAACTTACTGATGGGGCATCAAGAATAAAATCTTCTACCGCTGAAACTTCCAGGCCAAGCCCAACAGCCAGGACTTCAAACATGTACTGGTGTGCTGGCGTCAGACTAGCCTTCCTCACCTCCCTCTCCTGTCTGAATCTGGCCTACAGGTTAACAAAGTCCTGCTGGTCAGCTTCACGTCTACAGAACAGGTCTTTCATTATGGTTTAATGTAAATTCATCTCACCTGTTTCTCCATTGTGGATTTGTGAATGGCCAGCATGCTCAAAGCAGACTGGTGATACCTGCCTGGCCTTCGCTTTACAGACTCTGATGGGTTCGTGTCCCCCATTTCTGCCTGCGAAGCTCCACTCATGTCTATCAAAAGCACAAGTGCATTAAATCCATATAAATTTATGTGATATTTAAAGCTGCCATATAAAATGAATCAGTCACATCACTTCCTGTAACAGGACAAACACTGATGTGACATGAACTTTAAAGGATCGTCAGTGTTTTTTAATAGACAATAAGAGTTTTTGTTTTGTACTACTGTATTTATGTGTCACCACAATGGATCTGGATGCTCTTCCTGAGGCGACCCTCCCTACTTAATAGTACACAGACAAATGCCCAACCTCCCCAATTTAGAATGTGTGTGTACTGTACAGTTTAGATTAGCCATTCCACCATCTGCATGTTTTGGATGGTGCTATCAAACCACAGTACACAGTAGAAAACCATGTGGACTTGGGGAGAACGTGCAAAATTTCTCATAGTCAGCAGCCGGAGGGGCGATTCGAATCCAGACCCTCGGAGTTCATGTTGCTAGGCCACATCTACTCGATCTGCTGCGCACCCGTGCACTGTAGTTAGTTACATAACAGATTTGTCGATACCCAGGTCCTTTTTGTGTGCAGTTTGCATGTTCTCCCCATGTCCATGTGGGTTTCCTCCGGGAACACTGGTTTCCTCCCACAGTACAAAGACGTGCCAAGTTAACTGGAGAAACAAAATTGTCCTTGTGTAACGAGTCAATACCGTTTCTGTCACTCCCCTTGTTGGAGCGCGTAAGCGCGTGCTAAGCCCTACCGCGGCCACGCCCCCTCCCCTTGGCGCTAAGCCCTACCGCGGCCACGCCCCCTCCCCTTGATAGAGCGCGGAGCAAACGCGTGTGACAAGCGCTGCTTCTGCCACGCCCCCCCTCCCCTTCTGGGAGCGCGTGCTAAGCCCTGCCGCGGCCACGCCCCCTCCCCTTGGTGCTAAGCCCTACCGCGGCCACGCCCCCTCCCCTTGATAGAGCGCGGAGCAAACGCGTGTGACGAGCGCTGCTTCTGCCACGCCCCCCCTCCCCTTGTTGGAGCGCGAAAGCGCGTGCTAAGCCCTACCGCGGCCACGCCCCCTCCCCTTGATAGAGCGCGGAGCAAACGCCCCCCTTCCCCTCAGTGAGCCACGGCTCAATCGCGGATGCCTGGAACATCTTCCGTCAGTCCCGTGTGCCACCGGCTCATAGTATTAATCTCGTAGTGCCACGCCCCCCCCGGTCGGCCGCTCGCAAAACCCCTGATGAATGTAACCAGAGTGTGTTAAAATCCTAATAAATAAATAGATTTAAATTCGTTCTGAAGGAATCAGTAAGTAAAAGAATCGATTCAGTAGGACCTGCACCGAGAATTCATAGAGGAATCGATTCATTTACACATTGACTAAAACGAACCGACTCACCAAAAAGAATAATTTGTAAATCATTTGAAACCGTTAACCGGTATAAAACGGGTTCATTGCAAAATCATGAAATGAAAATAAATACCGAACGGTCTAAGTAATAATTTATCTAAATGAATATTAAACAGGACTTACTAACTAGCTCAGAGCCAGGGTCGATTCAGTAGTAACTGTCATTAACGTTAGCTTACCTTTTAACGGACTTACCTTAACTTTACCTTTCAAAATAACGTTTTAAAAATGAATTTCCCTCGAATTTTTGGCTAATATTTCAGTTTCATTTCGATTTCAAATATAAAAGTTATAAATGTTTGGATAGAAAATTACCGATAAGAGAAGAACCGTCTGGTAGAAAACCGTTATTTCGAGTCTCGTGAGAAGAAAGGGCGCGAAGGAATGGTCGCGTCCCAAACCGCACACTGCTGTACTAACTAGTGTGTAAAAACACCATAGATACCATGTTATTGTGCACTCGTTAGGCATCCTATATATTAAACCTGTATGAGATAACGCAGCCAGGAATCCGCATATGTTTGGTATAAAACCAGAATGCACTTACAAAATCATTAAAACGATTATGATAGGTCGCTCATTAATAATAACCTGGACACATATGCAGAAATGTAAAGATTGATAAATTAACATAACAGAAATAAAAGTTACATTCTTTTCTTAATTCTGTGTAAGGCATGACTGGAATACACACTAAAATGCGAAACTTTATTAGTCATTTATACATATTCATATGTACAGTACAATTAAATTCTTTCTTCGCGCATCCCAGCTTGTTTGTGCAGGGTCAGCCAGTGTACGGCCCCCCTGAAGCTTGCTCAAGGGCCCAACAGTGGCTGCATGGCCGAGCTGGGATTCAAACTTTCAACCTTTCGGTTGATAGCCAAGAGCTCTACCCACCAGGCTACCACTGTCCCCACTGTCACTGACCCTAGGCAGAGTGCCAATCCATCACAAGGCTACACACTTTTATATTCACTCGTTCACACACCTAGGGCCACGTTAGGGCAGCCAATCCACCTAGTAACATGTTTTGGGAAAGTGGGAGAAAGCCTGAGTGTCCAGAGGAAACTGTCCCCTATGCATAGTACATCTGGCTTTTTTTTTTTACCAGGCTTAAACATGTGGTCTAAATCAATCATCAATTTCCTTCCAACTTCTAAAACCAATGTGCAGGGAAAACTTTTTTTTTGACCTTTTAAGGCATATATACAGGCATTTTTTTATGCCAAAAAAGCTTGGTTACATTCTATATCAATGGGCGCTCTTTCCCCTGCCTAAAAGAGAAAAATTATAGCAGTATGTTTAAATATGACTTCTTACTTCTTGGTATTTAGGTTGTAAATAGGGTAGTGTCAGTAAACCCAACACATTTTGACAACCTTTTCCTGCTTTACCTGCTTTAACTTTGTGTTGCAACACCAGTACAAGGATATGGCACTGACACGTGCACCTTCCAATGGGTAGGATGTTTGGCATACCCCAGCCCTCAGACATAGCCAATAGTGGCTGTATAGATGCCAGACTGGCTGATAGCACCACAGGGATTTTAACCCCATATTTCAGCAGTTGCGGGATGGTGTGATTTACCACCGTGCCAACAGAGCGTCCGACTTTAAAATATTAAGACAAGATAAGACTTTATTGATCCTCCTAGGAAAATTAAGTTGTTATAGCAGTACAAGACAAGGGTGGCAAAGAATAGAAAGAAACAACAACTAAGAAGAAACATTAAAAATGAAATAAATAAATAAATAAATGAATAAAATACAGATTTAAGAGCTGACAGACAAAATACACACATGGTGTGTGGTTATTTACACTAGGTTGAATTTTTTCTATTTTTAATTGCAACAAAATTGACCTTTATCTGTTTTTAGAGTTATCTGTTCTGGTTAAAGTGAAAAAAAAAAAAACGACTTCAATATTATCTCAGGTCAAGGTTTTGAGATACAAAGTCCATGTGTTAACTGATGCCCCTACGTGGTGGGTAGAAGAGTCTATCTAGAATGCATACTACTATACTAACAGTGTGTAAGCAGAATAAACTAGTGTGCGTGTATGAGCGGTGAGAAGAGTACTATCGAGTACGGTAGTATTCTAAATATCCCGCCTCCTAATCCGTGATTGGAGGACTGGCAGAGGATATGATTGGCTCATACCACGCGGAAGAAAGTGATATTTGCACAAGGGCGGGTTCGTCTGAATACGGGTAGGGTGAAGATTGTGGAAACACCTGTTTTCAGGCAAGACCGTGTAGTTCAGTATGAGTGTAAAGCTGATCCAGCACTCTGAATCCTGAGCTTTGCTGGGACTGTGAGCACTGTGAGTATATAACACATGATTTCTCATTATTTAAATATAAATGTATATGTGTTTTGTGTTTAATATATAATACAGGTTTGCTCGGGTTTTCCTGCATCATCAGTTTGAATGAGCACAGCTAGGCAGGTCAGACCTGATCAGATTCTTGCTGCTTGTGTCTTTCATTGCAGGAACTTTTGCTCTAAAATGTTTAGTTTTTATTGTTTAAATAAGATGTCAAAGCAGCAAGAAACACCACAAGGATGGAAGCTTGAATTTAAAGTGACTTAATCAGGGGTTGTCATTCGTTTCCATGTCAAGGTCCAACTTATCACTACAACAAAACGAACAAAACATTTGAAATGGTGGCATATAAGTAATAATAACAGCTCTCAAAATACTTTATTTATTTTCTTTTCACTAAGCAAATCATCTTGGTCAGGGTTGAGGTGGATTTACAGCACTCATAACCACCGGGCTCATGCGGAAGGTGGATTGCTGCAGGTATGAGAGTGTAAAGTGTGTGTTTGTTCAGTACAGTGTTGGTCAGTCAATTTTCACCACATATATCCACATTTGGACAAATTAATGTTTAAAGACAGCCAAAGGATGCTTTTAACCCATAATTTCTTAAACATTAATGTGAATAAGGTGGACGGTCCAAACCCCACGTTAATGAGTGCAGCACCATTGTGATTGATCAGCGTTCTTCTCTCTCCTGAAGGTCTCGTTTTACTTTAGAGCCACTTTTATTTCTTTTGTTTCTTTTTCATTAGACGTGAAGATTAAACTGTGCTCATTGGATTTAAATAAAGTCGACAGTCTTGCTTGAACAATGCGTGGTGTTTGAGTCTGAAACCTGAAGCAGGGTTACGGTTTAGACAAAAGTTTATGACCCTAGTTGGAGTGTGTAATGGTCCTGGGGGTTTCAGGTTTTAATAACACACTTCTTTGTGTAACATAAAAAATATAATAAATGTTATTTTTATTGATAGTTGAATACTAAAACTGTGAATCTTACAATCTGAAAGAACACCAAATTCATATCATATCAGTCACTTTCTGTTGAGGTAAAGTCTGTTAGTTGATTATTTCTCTCACCCAGGTAATCAAACTCACAGTACTAAATTTTAAATCAGTATAATGTTCATTGAATTAACAAAAATAATAACAGTTAATCAGTAAATTACATAACTAAGTGGTAATTATAGAAGTATAAATCTGTAGGTGAACTATTACTGGGAAATAATATATGATTATCTAGAGTGGATTGAATAGTGGGTAGAACCAGGAGGTTTAGAGCCTGATTGAAGCGTATAAAAAGGATTTGAAACCAAAGACTTCACCATGAGCACGTGAGACATGCGTACCTGTCGGCTGATGAAGGAAGTCTCTGCAGGAAGAGAACCGTAGTTGAATCACTTATGCTTATTTGAATTTATGGTTTAGTCCTTTAGCAGCATTCCGCTACATGGGCTAGTTTGATTGAGCCCATTACAAGTGCATGGACCAGTGGACCTAAAAAATCATTCTCGTTATAATTTTTGTGGAGTAGGGTGGTGGGGTGGTTGATTTGGCTTATGGGGGCATGTCTATCACATGACTAGAGGAGGAATGTAAAACAAGCCGATTTGTGCTTTAATCATGTGTTCTCCAGAACTGTCCACTTTTCTCTCAACAAGAACAGGTAAATAATGAGCGGTGTGTCTTTACTTTATTGAAAGAAGACAAAAGAAAATATCACATTTATCATTTGTGCACATGAATCATGTTACATATGTGATAAACAATAATGTAGAGAACATCTTCACTAAAAGTAAAATTTACTTCAGGTCACATCCAGGAAATAAACTTTTATTCTGTAAAACATAAATGAGTGGAGGGAATGATGATGAGATAAACTGAGATCACTGAGGTTTATTATTACATGTTTTCAGGTGTAAAAACAACTTAAACTGTGAAAACAAACTCTTTTCTCTGCATTTTTTTTAAGACGGCCAGAGCGGGGAGGAAAACCTCTAAAATGCACCTCAGACACAGATTGGTAGGAACCAGAGTCTCGTTATACTTGATGTGCTGCTCTTTAGGTTCTTTAGTACTTAACATGACTGTTGTGTGAATGTTGCTCACAAACATCTGATAATGAATCAGATTCATCATTTTGACCGAGTTTCTCCTTTCATCAGTGATGACCAGAATTTTACGTTCTCTACGTGCTTGGCTGTAGAACCTACTTCCTGATTCTTCCTCATCAGTTAGTGGTTTGTTGTACACCATGACATTTTCAGTTACAAAAAATGGGTACTCTTTGTTTTCCACCATGTTTCTAATTGAGATGTTCTCAAGAACCTTGTTTAACTCTTTCTCACTCCCATCACATTGTTTCATTGCCCAATTCACAAGAACTCGCTCCTGCACTTTCTTCTAAGCTTTTCATTGTCCTTGTTCGTAGCTGAAGGTGCAGAACTACTGGCTAAGGGGTTCTTTTCCCACCTCACATGCCTGTAAATGATTCGACGGGTTGTAGTCTGTGTTCCTCTGAAAAAACAAATCCAGTAAACTTAAAGGGAATGTAGTGTCGTTCATTACATCAAGGAACCACCCAAGTTCATCGTTGTTTTTAATCTTATCCATGTCATCAGCATAAAAACACACTCTTTTTCAGCTTCTTATTTTTCAGATAATCCTCCAGAGCCTTCATTTCACCTTGATCGAGCTTCTTCTCCAGGTCATCAATCAGATTCTGGCTGTTTTTGGGATCAGAGACCCATTCGTCCAGTTTGGCCATGGTGGATACAGACCTGAGATCTGTTTTAAATTTAGACAATTTTCAGATAGTAAAAAAATCATCAACATAAAACATTTATTGTAAGATAACTAATGCCAAGTTCACACTACACGACTTTCCGAGTTATCAGGTCGCTGTACAGTTCACACTACATGACTGGATCTCTTGTAACCGGGAGTCTTTCAGGTGTGTCTGTATTTCACACTACAGGACTGATCGGTGATAGGGGGTTTCACACTACACCATCTATCACCAACTGGATCACCAACTTCTCTGGTCTCCCAAACTACGTTTTGTCACGAAAACACACGTGAGAAGTGACAAGGGGTTTAATGATACCACGTCCAAAAATACACTCAACAAGTAGCGAGCGATCAAAGTTTGTGTGCTGATGTGCAGCGTAAAATCAAAGAGGAAAAATAAATGAATCTGAGTGGATTTGGCAACACGACCAGCATGGATTGTTCTATAGTGAGTTGGAGGTTAATAAATATTGTTTGCAATGCAGCGTGGGTGTTTTGTAGAGAACAATAAGGTCAGAAATACTGTAAAACTCGTGTGTGTGCTGATGTATTCTGATATAAACTATATTACACCCCTGTACCACCTGTTTACACTCCTCCCCTGCGTTTCCCCTCACACCAGATCTTGCGTTCTTATTGGCTGTTCAACACTCACTGCCAGTTGGGCAACTCAGATCAGATATCTGACATACTAGAAATCTCGCTTTGACGAAAGCCGAGTTGTTCCCGAGCCGGCAAATCTAGCGCTGACCAGTCGCGAACGAAAATCAGGGCAAAAATCGTGTAGTGTGAACCAGGCATAAACGCACATGTACACCTACAGTGCTGTAAGAACCTTTTGGCCCCCCGTCTGTTTGAAAGTCTCAGTTACTGTATGTTTGTCACACTGAATGATTTCAGCTAAAGAAATAAAACATGAAATGAAACAAGTTGAGGCGCAGAGAACTTCTGAATAGAATTGCTGTACAGCGTTCTCTTTGTGTAACAGAGTTTCAGGTTGTATTTCTCAAAGCAGAGGCGATTTTCTGAAGTACTCCCGAGCCTAAGTGGCTGTATTTATCACAGTATCATGACTGTTTCTCATGCAATGATATCTGATAGCCCATTTTGTCCAAAAGGATTCTTGAACAGGTTCGGTTCAGGCTTCTTAAAACCTTGGTGCTTTTTAAAGAACTGGTAGCGTTTCCACCAGTAATTGGGAGCCGCAATGCGTCATAAACAGTGGGCGTGGCATGAGAAAAGTAACAGTACTAACACAATGGTGTAGCAGGTAGATTACCTGTGAGTGTTTGTGCTGTTTTTATAATTATCTATTAATATAATGAACTATTAAAAGATTTAGAAGGCGACTAGGTGTGAGACGATTGGTGAACCATTTGAAGGTTTCGTACATTTAACAGTGACTTCCACCCTCGACCCTCGATGGACTGAGACTGAGAATACACTGAATCTTTTCACAATATTATGTAGGGTAGATGGTGAATGACCCAAATTATTTGCAATCTTGCTTTGAGAAATGTTGTTTTTGTACTGACTGGCAATTCCTAATAAAGTTTTGAAGTTTTGAGCCATGACAGAAGCCCCCAGTTATAATATTTATAATATTTTTGAACTTACTTAGTGCAGCCATAGCTACATTAGTCTGGATCCTGCACATAATGAAAAAAAAAATTCAATAAAATACAGACTAAACCATAAATACAGCATGAAAAAGAATTTGCTCCTTCCTGATTTATTTAATTTTAGCGTATTTGTTTAAATAATACAGTTCTTGTCTTGTACTGTATATAAAATCAAATGACCCAGTGTGGAAAAATCTGGTCCTCAGACTTGGCACAGTTTTTCCCCAAATACCCTGATACAACCCTCCTATTTCTGTCCGGGCTTGGGACCTGCGCTAAGATCGCAATCTCTGAATCCATGGTACATAAAACAAATCTTGTTTTTGGACTATTTTAATTGAACACAGGTTTAAAATTTTTTTTATCAAAATTGAAAAAAATTGTCAGTTTTCCCTCTGGTTTAACTTGGGTTTGTATTTGTGTGTGTGTGTGTGTGTGTGTGTGTGTGTGTGTGTGTGGTGTGTGTGTGTGTGTGTGTGTGTGTGAATAGAGAGGTTTTTTCTTCACAGTGTCTCAGTTAGGATTGAATTCTGTGCACTTTGGCGCCGGTTACACAGCAGCGCTGCCTCCTCCAACACGTGTGAAGTTCTCTGTAGATTTCCTGTGTGTGTGTGTGGGTGTATTTTACTTTAAAGTTTTACTATTTTTAAATCTATTTAACAAGTCTTGGTTTATTTAAACTTGCTTTCATGCTCTGGTCATTATTTTTGTCACACTAATGTCACAGAAAGCCAAACAGAATCGTCAATAATGTGTTTCAGGCATCCACATACTTTTTATTTGTTTTATTTCCAGCGACAGAATCAACACAAAAAAAACTTTAAGAACATGGAAAATATAAACATAAAACTGTAAACTTTTCAGCTAATCATATTTCTAGACTAAACAGAGTTTTTACTTTCCGTCTAATGAAAGTTATGCCTGGTTCACACTACACGACTTTTGCCCAGATTTTCTGGTCGGCGCTCGGGAGCAACTCGGCGTTCGCTCTGCGATTGAAACTCGACTCTCAATCGCTATGTGTGAACTACTCAACAACTCGATCCAAACGACTGAAGAGAGATATCTAGCATGTCAGATATTTGAATCTGAGTTGCCCGACTGGCAATGAGTGCTGTGTCAAACAGCCAATGGGAACGCAAAATACGGTGTGAGGGGAAACGCAGGGGAGGAGTGTAAACAGGTGGGACAGGGGCGTAATATAGTTTATATCAGAATACATCAGCACACACACAACCTTTACAGTATTTCTGACCTTATCGTTCTCTACAAAACACCCACGCTGCATTGCAAACAATATTTATTAACCTCCAACTCACTACAGAACAATCCATGCTGGTCGTGTTGCCAAATCCACTCAGATTCATTTATTTTTCTCTTTGATTTTACGCTGCACATCAGCACACAAACTTTGATCGCTCGCTACTTGTTGACGTGCATTTTTGGACGTGGTATCATTAAACCCCTCGTCACTTCTCACGTTTGTTTTTGTGACAGAACGTAGTTTGGGAGAGCAGAGAAGCTCGCCTGCGATTCCAGTTGGTGATAGATGGTGTAGTGTGTGAAACCCCCTATCACCCATCAGTCGTGTAGTGTAAAATACACACCGACCTGAAAGACTCCCGATTACAAGAGATCCAGTCGTGTAGTGAGAACTGTACAGCGACCTGACCACTTGGAAAGTCGTGTAGTGTGAACATAAGTAAACTTAAAACACCAATTAATCTTCATTATTAAACCTGTAGAGCTTTAAAAACACAAAGTTCTGATTTTAGAAGCTGTTGTTTGTGGTAAATCTTCACTTACCTTTCAGGTGGCTGGATTGTAGAGCTCAGAAGTAACTTCCTTATTCTATTATTCTCACACTAGTGGTGGGTGGATCGATCCAAATATCGATAGTATCGATACCAACGTTGGTACTGGAATCGGATCGATACCAACGTGATGGGATCGATACTTACGTTTCAGTTTTTTTCTCGGCTACATTCAGTACCTTTCTCCCGTTTTATCAAAAATTGGACTTGTGTGTGTGTGTGTGTGTGTGTGTGTTTGTGTGTGTGTGTGTGTGTGCAAACTAGAGCTGGGTGGTTCCTGAATCACCCGGGTTAATGATTCGAATCTTTGTACTGAATCAGGAATCACGAGTCTGAGATGTCAATGAACCTGGATCCTATAAGTCCTCTGACTGGCTGCTGTTAAGTACACAAGACCAGTGATCAGACTCACGGAAACACCGGGATGATTTGGCTGAACCGGCTTCACTCCAGTCCGTGAATCTCAGTAATAAGATAAATATTCTGATAAACAAGCGGTTAAACACACTGGTGTTCGTTATGTGGCTGATTTTATGCACGTTATTATTATTATTATTATTATTATTATTATTATTATTATTATTATTATTATCAGTAGTAGTGATGTAGATTAGTAATGCAGCATATTTCCTTGTAAGCAGAACAACAACAAAATATAGTTATATTATTATTATTATTATTAACATGCAAATGCTTACAGACTACTTAATTACTGTACCACTTAAGGAGTATCATAGCCCCCATGGTAATTTATTGACTGTTTGTTTTTGTGCCACTGTGGCTGCCTGACTGGGTGAAGTTAAAATGGCAATTTATTGTTGACCATCCCCCTTGAACCCTTGACCCATTAATATACCCATCTGATTGCTAGGTGAGTCCACCCCCCTCTCCCCCATGATCAAGATTCCACTTAGAAAAAAGTGTCAACTTGTCACTGACAGGAGAAGTGTGAGGAGACAAGAGAATTAAGAGAGAAGGATTTATTTACAGAAGACAAGAGCACGGAGGACAAGTGATATCTAGATGCATTTTCATGCAGTAAATCAATCGCAATCAAGATGTCAGTAAAGTGACTCAAGTGACTCAAATGACTCAAGTGAACCGGATCACATTACTGAGTGACTCAGATTAACCTGAGTCCATAAAATGAACCGAATTTAGCACCACTATCTTTTACATATTATGCCTGGTTCACACTACACGATTTTTGCCCTGATTTTCGCTCGGCGAAAACAAAAGAATATCACATTTATCATTTGTGCACATGAATCATGTTACATATGTGATAAAGAGTAATGTAGAGAACATCTTCACTAAAAGTAAAAATCATCAAAGCGTTTTGAAGATTGTACATTTACTTCAGGTCACATCCAGGAAATAAACTTTTACTCTATAAAACATAAATAAATGAACAGAATGATGTTCCACGTGCACTGAGATGAACTGAGATCACTGAGGTTTATTATTACTCGTTTGTTTTCTGGTGTGAAAACTTCTCTTTTCTCTGTTTTTTTTTTAAGACGGCCAGAGCGGGGAGGAAAACCTCTAAAATGCACCTCAGACACAGATTGGTAGGAACCAGAGTCTCGTTATACTTGATGTGCTGCTCTTTAGGTTCTTCGGGCCTTAACATGATTGTTGTGTCAATGTCACACAAAAACATCTGATAATTAATCAGATTCATCATTTTGACCGAGTTTCTCTTTTCATCAGTGATGACCAGGATTTTTTTGTTTGTCAATTTCTACTTTATTGTACTTCATGAGGTTTTTTTGTTCTTCAGTTAGTGGTTCGTTGTACACCATGACTTTTTCTGCTACAAGAAATGGGTACTCACTGTGTTCTACCACATTTCTTATTGAGATGTTCTCAAGAACCTTGCTTAACTCTTTCTCACTCCCATCACATAGTTTCATTGCCCAATCCAGAAGAACTCGGTGCTGTGTTTCCTTTCTTCTAAGCTTTTCATTGTCCTTGTTCAGAGCTGAAGGTGCAGAACTACTGGCTGAGGGTTCTTCTCCAACTTTTTATTTATTTTCCAACTCACAAATATGGTCATATTCTAGATGTCATCTGTTCTAATAATGGGATTGTCAGTAAATTCTCTGGGCACTCTACCGGCCTATCTGATCACCTCTTTATTTCCTTCTGTGCCTCCTTACCCGTTCCCAAGTCTCATCCCAAACTGCTACGTTCATACTGAAATCTCTCTGCTGCTGATCCCTCTTCCCTGTCTACTCTTCTTAGTGTGTCTCATTTCAATGACATCTGTTTACTTCACTCTCTCGATGAGGCTACACTATCATACAACACAACACTGGCAAGGATTTTTGACACCCTGGCACCGATTAAGTCCCGGTTTGTGCCTTCCTCTCATTCTGCACCCTGGTTCAACGGCGAGCTTCGTGCCCTCAAAACGTTGGGTCGGCGCCTAGAGCGGCGTTATAAGAAATCTGGCCTCACGGTTCATTTTTTGGCATTTACGGACCACGTGGCCGATTATAAAGCGGCCCTAAATAAAGCTCGCTGTTTGTACTACACTGAGGTGTTTAAAAAAGCTGGTCAAAATCCTAAACGGCTGTTCACCACAGTCAAAAAACTAGTATGCCCCCCCAGTGACCCAGTTGTCCCTTCCCCTGGTTTGTGTGAGGCCTTCCTTAACTTTTTTAGTGACAAGGTGTCAACTATCTATAGGGGGCTTCAGGGTGCACCTGCATATGCCCCATCCCATCTTTCGCTGGTGCCTGGTTCTGAACTTTTCTCTTTGTTCCTACCAGTTGATTTTGCTGAAGTTTCACAAATCATCACTAAGTCAAAGTCTACCACATCCGCCCGTCTAGACCCAATCCCTACCTTCCTCCTTCAGTCCTCTGTGCCTGCTTTTGCTGCCCCTATCTGTCACATGGTCAATTTATCACTTTCTTCTGGCTATGTTCCTCCATCATGGAAACTCGCTGCAGTCGAAAGAGTCGTGGCATCCCAGCTGCTTGATTTCTTAAATTCTAATCACCTGCTCGAAGATTTTCAATCTGGTTTCCGTCCATATCATAGTACAGAGACTGCATTGCTTTGCGTTTTAAATGACCTCCTTCTGTTCGCTGACAAAAGGCTGGTCTCTATGCTTCTACTTCTCGAACTCACTGCCGCATTTGATACTATAAACCACACTATTCTTCTGTCCAGACTGTCCAATATTGGTCTTTCCGGCCTGCCACTTGCATGGTTTAAATCATACCTCTCTGACAGGCAACATTTTGTGCAGCTAGGGTGCCATGTCTCAAATAATGCATACATACATCAGGGTGTGCCGCAGGGCTCGGTCCTTGGACCATTGCTATTTATTCTATACATCTCTCCCCTGGGTGAAATTTTCCGAAATCACGGGTTAAAATTCCACTGCTACACGGACGACACACAGATTTATCTTAGCCTTAGGCCCTCTGATCCCTTTCCTCCTACTGCTCTCTCCAGGTGTCTTCAAGATCTCATCCTATGGCTGCGGGTGAATTATCTTCAATTAAATACTGATAAAACTGAGCTTCTGTATATTGGCTCGAAAGCTGCACTTTCCTCTTTCTCTTGCCCTGTTCTTCTCATTGGGAACACCTCTGTTTTTCCTGCTGCTACTGCACGGAACCTTGGTGTGACAGTCGACCCTCTCCTAACTTTTCAGCCCTACATCCGCTCCATCACAAAGTCTGCTTACTTCCACCTACGTAACATTTCTCGTCTTCGCCCCATGATTTCACCTCAGACAGCAGAGCTTTTGGTCCATGCTTTTGTTACTTCTCGGCTGGACTATTGCAACTCACTGCTCTATGGTCTTCCTAACAAGTCGATACGCCCTCTACAACTTATTCAAAATGCTGCGGCCAGGATCCTCACATCCACTCGAAAACACGACCATATCACCCCGGTTTTGGAGCAATTGCATTGGCTCCCTGTGCATAAACGCCTCCAATTTAAAATACTACTCCTTACTTTTAAAGCCCTTCATGGACTTGCCCCGGTCTACCTCTACCATCTGCTGACACCTTACAAACCCAGGCGTTCACTCAGGTCCTCCAATGCTGGCCTGCTGGCCACACCTAGATTTAGGCTGTCAACCTTGGGTGGCAGATCATTTAGTGTGGCTGCCCCCACTCTGTGGAACGCTCTCCCTTCTTCTCTTCGCTCTGTCTCTTCACTTCCACAATTTACATCTCTGTTAAAAACCCATCTCTTCAATTAACTATGTTTTCTTTTGTACCTCACTGAACTGTTTATTGTTCGATGTAAAGCGACCTTGGGTATCTTGAAAGGCGCTATATAAATTTAAAGTATTATTATTATTATTCTCCCACCTCACACACCTGTAAATGATTCGGTAGGTCTGTGTCCTTCTGAAAAAACAAATCCAGTAAACCTAAAGGGAATTTAGTACCGTTCATCACATCAAGGAACCACCCAAGTTCATCGTTGTTTCTAATCTTATCCATGTCATCAGCAGTGAGACACAGGGTGTGTTCGAAAAGCTAGTGTGCTGTCTACATAGGCAGCATTTTACGTCATCCTGTGCGCGCTCCCGAGAAGGAGGCTGTTCGAAATCCTAGATGCCTTAAAATCCTCACTTCTGAGGCATCTTATTATTTCAATGTTATTTTGGCTCAAGAACGAGTGAGCTCCGACGCTGCCTTAGTGATCAAGACAATCCCAGCATTCATGGCTGACGGGGCGGAGAAACGAATGGAGTTATTTTCAAACGTAAATAAAATATTACTGATTTTTAACTTGTATAAACTTGTACCGAGTGTTTTTATTTGCAAGTTCGGGCTTGTCAGGAAATTTAACCGTTATCGGTACATGAAGGGAGATGTTATTGACGTTAGCGTGCTGTGCTACCTCAGTTTATTGGTTTTAATGGCAAGATGCTAAATGCTAAACGTGAAATGCTAAACCCGATGTTATCGCTATCTAAGTAGTGCGTTCGAATAACCTGCCTTTTAAGTCACTGACTTATTAGAATACTCTCTACTAAGTCAGCTGCCTATGTAGACAGTAAGACAGCAAGGCAGCTCCCTAGGTTTTCGAACACACCCACAGACTCTTTTTCAGCTTCATGTCTTTCAGATAATCCTCCAGACCCTCCATTATACCCTGAGCGAGCTTCTCCTTCAGGTCATCAATCAGGTTTTGGCTGATTCTGGGATCAGAGACCCATTCTTCCAGTTTGGCAGTGGTGGATACAGACCTGAGATCTGTTTCAAATTGGATAGTGAAAAACCATCAATATAAAACATTTATTTTTAATTGACTAAAGCAAACAGTAACTGACTGTTTCTCATGCAATATCTGAGGGCATGAAAGTCTCGTACATTTAAAAGTGGCTTCCAGCCTTGCCCTACATCGACTGAGATTGTGAGTTCCCTGAATCTTTTTACAATATTATGTAGGGTAGATGGTGAATGACCCACATTATTTGCAATCTTGCTTTGAGAAATGTTTTTTTTTAACTGACTGGCAATTCTGAATAAAGTTTAGAAGTTTTGAGCCATGGCAGAACCCCTCAGTTTTATTATTTATAATATTTATAATATTTCTGAACTTACTTATTGCACCCATAGCTTCGTCAGTCTGGATCCTGCACATAACGAGAAAAAAAATTAATAAAACTAAACTTTCCATGAATCCATGGTACATAAAAACAATAAAAATTTATTATATAAAAATCTTGTCTTTGGACTTTTTTAATTGCACGCAAGTTTTAAAAATGGAAATAATCGTTGTTTCACTGAACTGAGGTAGAATAGAGGTGATTCTTCACAGGGTGTCAGTTAGGATTGAATTCTGTGCAATTTGGCGGCCTCTGCCGGTTACACACAGCGCTGCCTCTTCAGACACGTGTGAAGTTCTCTGTAGGTTTCCTGTAGTTCGTGGGTGTGGGTTATTTTACTTTAAAGTTTTACTATTTTTAAATCTAATTAACAAATCTTGGTTTATTTAAACTTGCTCTCATGCTCTGGTCATTATTTTTGTCACACTAATGTTACAGAAAGCCAAACAAAAACGTCAATAATTAGTTTCAGGCGTCCACATACTTTTTATTTGTTTTTATTTCCAATAAGTGACAGAATCAACACAAAAAACTTAAATAAAAGGGAAAAATTTAACATGAAACTGTACATTTTGCAGCTAATCATATCTCTTGACTACATAGAATCTGTCTGATGTAAGTAAGTAAACTTAAAACAGTAAATAATCTCCATTATTAAACCTGTAGAGCTTTAAAAACACAAAGTTTTGATTTTAGAAGCTGATCTCTGTGGTAAATCTTCACTTACCTTTGTGGTGGTTGGATTGTGGAGCTCTGTGTTAGTTTACCGAGGTTCTTGTGACCCTCACTGCGGTTGGAATAATAAAGTGTGTGGACGTCATAATGAGGCAAAGTCCAACACTGCTGAAAACTACTGGAATCATATCATGACATGAGTGATAAAAAAGATAAAATGCTCAGTTTTATTCTTGGGATTTTATTAATATTAACAGCTGATCTTATACAGTGACTGAATTAGTGGAACATAAACTTTAAAACGTTCAGCTTCAGTTTTCTGTGCAGGACACCAAAGTACACAGTGGCAGCTTGGCAGTGGTGGGGCTTAAACCAGTGACCTTTTGATCTAGTACCTTTACTACTGAGCTACCACTGCCCTGTCAAACCTAAAAAAACATAAAAAATGAGATTTCTTTTCTTCTTTCGGCTGCTCCTGTATGTAGGAGTCGTGTGTGATTAAAAACCCTGGTACGATGTTCTTCTGTTGGAATGCGGTCTCAGAAGGTTGGAATGATTTTTTCAGTCTGTCTGATATTAAAAGTAGTTTGATTTGAAACTTCTGTGTGACAAATATGCAAAAATAGGAGAAATTTTACAGCTTTGTGCAGGTATTGTTTTAAAAATCAATAAAAGAAATAAAAAAACAGTAAATATTTTTTTTCTGAGTATTTTCAGCACAGACGTCCTTAATCAGCCAGTCGACGAGTGTGGAAACAAAACAATGGATTAAAAAACATTCATGATCGGGGCTGCAGTGTGAAGCCGTGAACGTTAAAGACTCAAAATATTGAGAAATAATCAAAATCTTGGATTATATCTGAACAAATGGACGTATTTTCCCAGCGTAAGATGACAGTTTGGGTTTGTAACCTAGGCAAAACTCCTGTTCCATGTACTGTTCTCTGATCCTCCACAAATACACTAACGAGGATTTTCTTTCCGCCCTTGGATCGTTTTCAGATACGAGTCCAGTCTTTCTTTTCTTTGAATATTTTTGAACACAGCGAGAGCAGGAGCGAACACCTCCAGGATGCTCCTCAGGCAGCGATTTACAGGAACCTCGGACTCCTCAAAGCCGATCTGCTTCTCTTTAGGCTCTTTAGAACCTAAGAGGACAGTTTTCTGAATGTCACACACAAACATCTGATAATGGATCAGACTTGTGGTCTCTGTGGAGTTCTTCTTCTCATCCTTCACGACGATGATCTGTTCTTCACCAGTTTGTGGGTTCTTAAACACTGTGATGTTTTCAGCTATGAAGAACGGGTACTCGCTGTGTTCTACTACGTGTTTTACTGAGATACGGTCGAATAATTTCTTGAACTCCTCCTCACTGCCGCTGCATTGATTCATTAACCAGTTACAAAGCACAGTGCCGTACTGCTCGATTCTTCTGTTCGGCTGTCCTTCCACGTTCCTCCTCTTCTCTCTTTTTGGTTTTGGGTTCTTTAATGAAGACATGTTGGAGCAGTTGGCTTTCTTAAGCTCTTCACCCGTGTTCCTTAGTGTGTCCGTGCGTTTTTCTAGCCGTCCACCATCTGCGGACTGTAGTTGAAGGTCTCGGCTCCAAGTACTAGGGGGAACGTCTTCAAGCTTTGGAAAAATGATCATTCCTTGTGGTCCATCCGGCTCATCAAAATCATCTCCATGATTGTAACTGCTCTGCTGCTTATCTTCTGGCTCCAAACCTTCCACAACCAGACCACCGCTCTTTCTTCAAATGAGGTATCGACTTTGTCCTGTAGCTTGGACTGTAGCTGGACAACTTGCTCTTTTTGGCAAACAGAGGAACATTAAAAAAGGTTTTGAGAGGATGTTTGAGGAGGACAGTCAGTGTCGTCCATTTCCTGCTTTTCTTTTAATTCCCTGGTTCCTCCACTGCTTCTGACAGCTTGCTGAATCTGATCTGCGTTTTCTGTTGGGTGTGGAACGTCCGCTTTGAAGTCTAGGTCTGCGCTTTTGGACTCGTAATCCGTGACCTCCATGTTGTGTGTGTGACTGACATCAGTGACACCTTCACATATGAACACGTCCTCATTTGGGAACACAGTGTGAGGAAACACTCTGCTATTAAAACTTGAGCTGCATGAAGATCCGTATCCACTGCTGTTCAAATCATCTGCATTATGGTTTATGGAGTCGTCGTAATTACTGTACTGTTCAGGCTTTTTCTTGGCTGTTGAGGCCTTACTTCTGACCTTCTCAAAAAAGTGGTCAAGTGTATTTTTAGGAAATTTGGCTCCTTTAACGTCTGTAAGAAATGAACGAAGATCTTTTCTCTGTCTGATCTCGTTGATCTCTTTAGCAGTGAGACACAGACTCTTTTTCAGCTTTATGTCCTTCAGATAATCCTCCAAACCCTCCATTTCACCCTGAGCAAGCTTCTCCTTCAGGTCATTAACCAGTTTTTCACTGATTTTAGGATCAGAGACCCAGTCGTCCAGTTTGGCCATGGTGGATAAGGTCTTGAGATCTGTTTCAAAACCACACAAAGTTGTTGTTAATAAAATACACTTACATTTCCTGACTTGGTAGAGCATTTAAACAATTAATCATTAAAGATCAAATTAACAAAAATGTCAATGTGTGTGTTTACCAATTAATGTAAAACATTTACTAATAAAAAATCTTAAATGTCAGAATTGCAGCAATTTAATTCCACATCCGACTACAATCGACAGAAATCTTCAAAAGTAATAATAATAATAACAGTAATAATAATAGTAATAATAATAATGTTTTGATTATATAGCACCTTTCACAGTCTCAAGGTCACTTTACAGTAGAGGGAAAAACCAAAATACTGACTAAAAAGAAAAGTCTAGAGATTTAAAAAAGTGATATAAGAACAATCTTGGGGTGGAGAGTTTCAGGGCTTAGGAGCAACAGCACTGAAAGATCTGCCACCCTTGAGGACAGTTTAGTCAGAGGCGTAGAGAGGAACCTTCCACCGGAGGACCTTAAGGAGCGAGAGGGAGTGTAGGGGTGTAAGAGCTCTTAAACAAAAGCTGGGGCCAGACCATGGAGAGCTTTAAATGTAAGAAACAGAATTTTGAATTTGATGCATGATGTGATTGAAAGCCAGTGCAATTCTCTGATTTCAAACAGTGAAAGAGAAACTGGGAAAAAAACAGAGAAAAGACGAAAAGCAGATGAGAAGTGGCAGCAAGATGCGCACAACATACTCTGAACTCAGTACCTGGTGATGTTTGGAGATCACAATCTGTTTCATCCATGGCTTCATGGTTCTGGATTCTCTGTCTTTTTTCCTATGTGGGTTCACCAGAGAGAAAATGTGACTCTAATACAATTCTAAATGTCTATAAATCCCAGAGTTACAAACAGAACCGAAGCTTTCACCACGTTACTCACTCTCGAGTGGCTCGGTTCCGGAGTCTCTGTCTTTTCTGC
Organism: Trichomycterus rosablanca; assembly: GCF_030014385.1. Taxonomy (NCBI): domain Eukaryota; kingdom Metazoa; phylum Chordata; class Actinopteri; order Siluriformes; family Trichomycteridae; genus Trichomycterus; species Trichomycterus rosablanca. The sequence continues at coordinate 3,679,484 of NC_085996.1, read as the reverse complement.
TTTAAAATAAAAAGAACATGAATAACTGAGAATTCAGAAAATGTTCCATCTTTTTAATCTTCAGGATGAATCACACCGCATGAAGCTACTTACCCAGATCTTCCATCACATGAGACTCGTGTCTCTTCAGCCATTCTAATGTTAATTCATAGGCCTTACTGCTGTTCAGATGCTTATAAACTGTCCTCATCTGCTCCTCTTCTGGTTTCTGGCTACTGATCTCATTCAATGCTTCCTTAGAAATCACTTCCTTCTCAAGCAGACAATCAGCCAGACCGTTTACGCTCTTCACTCGGCCCACGATTTCACTCCTGTGGACCTTCAGGAACCGTTCGGCGGGGGACGCCATCTTCACCTGTTCAAAATCAACCACAATGTCGGTGCACTTTTTTATATTGAAGCATCTGTAATGGTTAAGTGGGTCAAACTGGTTAAGAGTAAGTCAGCATGAATCGAGCTTCAGCAACATTCACACCAAACTCCTCGCCCTGTGTCATGATGGACCTCACTCTCTCGATCTAAATAAATCTGAATCGTGAACTGGTTCTGTTCAGGCTTTTAAGAATCTCTGTACTATTCTGAGAACCGCCGGTGCTATTGGACCCGAGGATGTGTCACCAGCAGACGGGGCGCTGCACAATGCACGGCTGGAGTAAACATGAGCAAGAAGCCGAAGGAGTGCATAGATTACCTGTGAGGATTTGTGCAGCTGTTACAGATGTACAGGCAGTATGGATCAACTATTTGTGATAAGAGAACGTTCTTGTTCCTCTACAGCCTGACACGCCCTCAGATGTTGGCACGGCATGTTGAAGACAAAAAAGAGTGATTAGGTTTACAAACTAAAACACTGTTTGAAAATGGCTGTTTGTGCACAGAAATAAAGGAAAGGCCCTTCACCATACTGTTGCTATAAATATGAGAATATTTTATTTATTTGATGTTATTGATGTATAACTGATGTGCCTGTTAGAACCGTTAAAGAGTGAGAACAGCAAAAAAATCAGATTGTCCTATTTTCTATGCAAAATACTAATTCACTGGGCAAATGGCAGGAAACACCCTGGACAGGTCGCCAGTCCATCACAGAACACACACACACACACACGAGTAAATTTTGCAGCTCCAGTTGTTTTTGCGTGTGTGAGAGAAAACCCGGAGAACCTGATGGAAACCCACACTGACCCCTGCTCACCCAGCCTGCTAAGAAATCGAACCCAGGACTTTCTTGCTGTGACGCAACAGCACTACCCTTTGCGCCACTCTGCCACAAAAAATAATAATTTTGTTCATTGTTTATTACATGAATGTAACTGTTGGGTAGAAATGGCGTCAGTATAAACAAAATATGTCTTTTTCTCCACTTAGGGCTGTAATTCATGTTATTATCACAGTTCAGCAATATTCTTTTACATTAGATCAGTGCTTTTAGATCAGTGTTTCCTGTTTACATGGTTTCTTTCTAATAACACTGTGATATACAGCATCATAACTAACAAATGAATAGTTACATAAATAAATGAATCACTGAATATAAGGAGATGCACATTAATAGTCCAGAATTTTATCTTCAGGGGCAGTGATAGCTCAGTGGTTAAGGTACTGGACTAGTAATCAGAAGGTTGCCGGTTCAAGCCCCACCACTGCTAAGTTGCCACTGTTGGGCCCCTGAGCAAGACCATTAACCTCAACTGCTCAAAATCATGTTCAGGTCATAATTGTGAGTCGCTTTGGATAAAAGTGTCTGCTAAATGCCGAAAATGTAGATAAGAATCGTGTTTTTGGTGCAAGATATAAACTTTCACTTTCAGTTTAGTAACACATTTATTCATTATATTAGTTTAAGCATATTTTACACGACAGTGTTAATAAATTATTATTAACACGTAATAAATTAACAATAATAAATGTTTCATTTTGCAGCCGTAATAAAGAAAAGCATTTCTCACATCAGCAGCGTGAATATTAAACGTTCTTACCTGGCGGAGATCAGACTGTAGAGCAAAGAGGAAATGCCCTGCTCCTGATTGTGTCAGATAGAATAAAGGTAAAAAATGTCACACAGAGAGACGAACTTCAGACTCGTGTCAGGACTCGTCACGTGTGGGAGGAGAAACCAACATGGAACCTTCATTCATTTCTTTATTCAGACCTTCAACTGCTTTAGGGACAACTGTTTGAGGGACAGTGGTAGCCTAGTGGGTAGAGCTTTGGACTATCAACCGGAAGATTGGTGGTTCAAATCCAGGCTCTGCTATTCAGCCACTGTTGGGTCCTTGAGCAAGGCCCTTAACCCTGTCTGCTCCAGGGGTGCTGTATGATGGCTGACCCTGCGCTCTGACCCCAGCTCCCTGTACAACTGTATACGTATATATGACAAATAAAGTATATCTTCTTTTCATTGTCAGAGTCACAGTGGGTCAGGCACCATGCCCGGACACTGTGTGCAAGACATAAATGCGCTCTTTTAATAAAATGTGCTCCAATTCTCACAAACTCCAAAATCATGGAGGGGCACCACATACTAACGTTGGTTTTGAAAAAAAATGACCAACATGCTCATGATCAAATGTCCATATAGTTTCGACCACAGAGTATTTAATGGTATTTTTTTTCCTGTGAGTGAATTACTGTAATGCATACTTTAACCACAAAAACACACTGTTGTTTTTGGAAAGAATTACCAGTGAGGAGCAGGATTGGTGCTGTGGACTACTAACCGGGGTGCTTACACAGCATTGAAGACCCCGTCCACTTTTTATAGTCCCGTCTTCTCTCACCCAGCAGATTAGCGACTGATTTTGTCCGCTGCACCGCCTGCACTGCCGATTGTGCCTGCTAAGGGGCACCCAGACGACCGGTAACAATACTAATAATTGTGTAAACCAACGTGACATCAACAATGAAGTGATGTCAACAGTCTGTCTGTGGTACGAGAGCTACAGCTTGTCACTGTTAGAACTGATCTACCTGTTGAACATAAATGATGAAGTGTATGAACAACAAAAACTACAAACTGAATAATGAAAAACACTTTATTTTAATATAATTTGCAGACATTTTAAAATAAGTCAACTGTAATCAGGAAAATAAATCAGTAATTATACTGCAAACAACAAAAAGCATCATTTTTAATAAGCATAAAGCATTATATAACTTTGAGATCAAAGTTCGAATCTCAGCTGTGCTACTGACCGGCCAAGGTGGCTGCACAGGCACACGACTGGCTGGGTGTCTGTAAGTGGAAGGGACAGTGGTCAAGCGCTGCAGCAACACCCTCTGCTGGCCAGTCACGGTGCCTAACCCCATTCCCAAAGATATCATATTGCAGCGGCAGCTGTAAGTGACCCCACCTGACCTTTGTCCTTCCAAGTGGGTGGTGGCATTGAAGGTGATTATAACTCGTTTAATGAATACTTTCGTGTTTCATTTAGTTCTGCTTTAAGAAAATGTTTTAAAAATTCTGTACAATTAAATGTGACCGGATGGCTTCGGATCTTTGCACGTTTTCAAATCAGAGAGTACAGCTTTTTCTTTTGCTGGATGTTTTTGTACACAGCAAGAGCAGGAACAAAAACCTTTGAAATGCACCACAGATACGGGTCTATAGTGAAAGACCTGTCGATGCTCCTCTCTTCCTCTTGAGGACCTAAGACGATCGTCGATGGAATGTCACACACGTACATGTGATACTGGAGCAGAGTTTGTGTGTCGATTGAGAACTTTTTCTCATCAGTGAGGTAAATCATTTTATTTACACCAGTTTTTGGGTTCTTATAGTTCATGACATTTTCAGCCTTTAGAAACGAGTACTCGCTGTGTTCCACAACATCACTGATCAATATACAATCAAATACTTCCTTTATCTCCCCCTCACTGCCGCTGCATTGTTTCATAGCCCAGTTACGGAGCACAATGTCCCGCTCCGTCATTTTCTTCATCTTCTTCAGCTTATTTTCCTTCAGCACTTTCTTTCTGTTATTGTTTCTTTTCTTGGTCTCATTTAAAGGTGTACTTTGGTTTAAGGGTTGACCTGTAATGTCTGTAGCAAATAGTTTTGAAGAACTTTCAGCATGACCCAGTGACTGTACTTTATCTTGATCCTTCACTGCACCAGTCACAGAACTCACAGCTGGATCACTAAACCTACTGTAAACAGACGTGGGGTTAAAACGCTCATTTGGTTCATACACGTTCTCTTGTATGTCCATGTTTTCCTCTAGCCGTGCATCATCTCGACCCTCAGACTGGAGCTGCATGACTGATGTGTTTTGAAAACGGGATGAAAATTAAGTTTTACTGTGATTTGCTTCAAACAGACCATCAGGCTGCAGAGGCTTTAAAGAATTTTTGTAAAACTGCATATTTGGTTCACTGACCGTCTCCTGCACATCCATGCTTTCTTCTACTGGTTGTAGCTGGCACTGCTGGCCATCAAGAACATCTGGATGATTTAAGATAGCAGAACTATTTCTTTCTTTGAACTTAAGATCTTGCAGCCCCTCATTTTGCATGAGCTCATCCACTACAGCAGGTAGAGGGGTACCATAATGCTTATTCTGGCCCTGATGGCCATCAAGAACATGTGGATGATTCGGGACATCAGAAGCACTTCTTTCATTTAAGTTAGGATCTTGCAGTCCCTGGTTTTGCATTGGGCCACCTGCTACTGCAGGTAGAGAGGTACCGTAATGCTTATTCTGATCAACATCAAGAACATCTGGATGATTTGGGACATCAGAACCACTTCTTGCTTGTAACTTAAGATCTAGCAGTCCCTTGTTTTGCATCAGGAAATCTGCTAATGCAGGTAGGGAGGTACAGTGACGCATATTCTGATCATAATCATGATTGTCTGGAAGATTCGGGACATCAAAATTATTTCTTTCTTTGAACTGAAGACCCTGCAGCCCCTCAGTTTGCATTAGCTCATCCACTACTGCAGGTAGAGAGGTACCGTCATGCTCATTCTGTTCACCATCAAGAACATCTGGATGATTTGGGACATCAGAACCATTTCTTTGTTTGATCTTAAGATCTTGCAGCCCCTCGTTTTGCATTGGCTTATCCACTACTGCAGGTAAAGAGGTCCCATAACACTGATCAACATCAAGAACATCTGGATGCTTTATGACATCAGAAGCACTTCTTTCTTTACACTGAAATTCTTGCAGCCCCTCATTTTCCATTGGCTCGTCCACTACTGCATGTTGAGAGGTAGCGTAATTCTCATTCTGATCACCATCAAGAACATCTGGATGCTTTAGGACATCTGAACCATTTCTTTCTTTGAACTGAAGATCTTGTAGCCCCTTGATTTGCAATAGGTTGTCTGCTACAGCAGGTAGAGAGGTACCATAACACTTACTCTGGCCCTGATAGATATTAAGAACATCTGGATTATTTGGGACACCAGAAGCACTTCTTCCTTTGAACTGAATATCTTTTTGTTCCTTGTTTTGCATTGGCTTATCCACTACAGCAGGTAGAGGGGTACCGTAATGCTTATTCTGATTATCAACAAGAACATCTGGATGATTTAAGATATCAACCTTTCTTTCTTTAAACTGAAGATCTTGCAGCCCCTCGTTTTTTATTGGGTCATCTGCTACAGCAGGTAGAGAGGTACAATAATTCTCATTCTGGTCCTGATGACTGTCAAGAACATCTGGATGCTTTATGACATCAGAACCATTTCTTTCTTTACACTGAAGTTTTTGCAGCCCCTTGTTTTGCATTGGCTCGTCCACTACTGCATGTGGAGAGGTATCGTAATGCTCATTCTGATCACCATCAAGAACATCTGGATGCTTTATGACATCAGAACCTCTTCTCTCTTTGAACTGAAGATCTTGCAGTCCCTCGTTTTGCATCAGGTTGTTTGCTACAGCAGGTAGAGGGGTACCGTAATGCTCATTCTGTTCACCATCAAGAACATATGGATGCTTTGGGACATCAGAACCATTTCTTTCTTTGATCTTAAGATCCTGCAGCCCCTCATTTTCCATTGGCTCGTCCACTACTGCATGTGGAGAGGTAGCGTAATTCTCATTCTGATCACCATCAAGAACATCTGGATGCTTTAGGACATCTGAACCATTTCTTTCTTTGAACTGAAGATCTTGCAGTCCCCCGTTTTGCATCAGGTCACCTGCTGCTGCAGGATGAGAGGTAACATAATGCTCATTCTGGTCCTGAAGGATATCAAAAACATCTGGATGATTTAGGACATCAGAACCACATCTTTCCTTACACTGGAGTTCTAGCAGCCCCTCATTTTGCATCGGCTTATCCACTACTGCATGTAGAGAGGTACCGTAACACTTATTCTGATCACCATGAAGAACATATGGATGCTTTGGGACATCAGAACCACTTCTTGCTTTGATCTTAAGATCTTGCAGCCCCTTGTTTTTCATTGGCTCGTCCACTACTGCATGTAGAGAGGTACCAAAACACTTATTCTGATGACCATCATAAAAATTTTTCTCAGATCTCGGAACATCTGATATTTGAGGTGTATTCTTAAACTGTACCTCCTGCAGGTCCTCTGTTGGTAGAAGTTTATCTTTCTCCTGGACCACTGTTGGTTCACATGTCTGTAATGATCGAGAACCAAGCTCCTCTGCTGGCGATACACAGCCCAGATCAGCGTTTTTGGACTCACTGTCGCTAGTTTTCTTCTCACTACATGGAACGCCAGTGACTATTGGGTGACTGATGGTATGAAGGCTTGTCACAACCTGTAACTGATCATTAGTTTGTGACAGTGAGCGGTCAGTCAAGCTAAATGACGATCCATATCTACTGCTGCCTGACTCTTCTGCATTTATCTGCATGAACTCTTAATCATCATCATTTTCTACCAACATCGATACTTTTGCAGCTGTAACGTGGTCTTTGTCCTTTTCAAAAAACAACCCTAACATCGATTTAGGAAATGTAGCTTTTTCTCTGTTCGAGAAACAACTTTAGTTCTTTTTTACGACTGATCTCGTTAATCTCTTTAGCAGTGAGACACAGACTCTTTTTCAGCTTCTTATCCTTCAGAGAATCTTTCAAAGCCTCAATTTCACCCTGTTTGAGCTTCTTCTCCAGGTCATCAATCAGTTTCTGGCTGTTTTCAGGATCAGAGACCCAGTCTTCCAGTTTGGCCATGGTGGATAAGGTCTTGAGATCTGTTGAAATGTAGATAATGTAGTTGTTTACACAGTGTATCAGATTTTCATTTGTACACTGGCTACTGCAGTTGAAGGTCAAAGCTTTGCAAACACTGGTAGGGAACACATTATCGTAAAAAGGAATTTGTGTCCTTACTGGTTTATTTTATTTTTGCATATTTGCAACTTTTAGTTTTTTTGCACCTCTTAAAAAAGTGTAATATAAGACAAGGGGCAGATAATTTGTCACAGCACACATATCATGACAGTACTACACTTTAAATAATTTTCTGCAATGGTTTCTTTTCTTTGACCGAATTATTGAAACCCAAACCCTGAATTTGATGCGTATAACACATTCCAATAAAAGTTACAGAATGTTGAAGTGGAGAAGGGTTTTGGGACTTAACAAAGATACAAGTTACCATCAAGGCATCTTTTCTTTGGAAGTTCGTAGTTATTTAAGCACGGTGATACCAGGCCTCATTCTGCCTGCACTACAACAGTGCGGCTTCCTAGACACAGAGTGTGTGTGTGCTTGACCAGCCTGCCTGCAGTCCAGATCCACAAGAAACACTGCAACAATCAGTGTCCTCAGTTCCAGACGCATTAAAAAGTCTCATTAATAAAAATGCTGATGGGACTTGGTAGGGAACACACCCCCGTCCTGACTTTTTTGGAGTTACAGCATCAAATTCTAAACGTGTTTCTATTTACAAACTAGAATGAGGTTGATCAGTGAAACATTAAGAATCTTTTCTTTGTACTTTTATCAGTTAAATAAAGATTTAAGGGAAGTAACACATCACACATTCTTCTTTTTACTGTCATGTATTAAACGTGACCCGTCTGTGTTGCTCAATTACAGATTAATAAATGATTGCCGTAGTTTTGAATTTTTTTATTGTCGTCCTGGTCAGGGTCGCGGATGGTCTGGTTTCACCAGGAAAGACTGGGTGCAAGGCAGGAATACCCTGGATGGGATGACGACATTAAAGCATTAATAGATTTTAGTGGGTTAGTAAGAATTTAGTTTTTACTTACTTGGAGAATTATTGAGACGGTTATCTGGTTCATCCACGCCGTCCTCTGTTTGACTCCTAAACCTCTTCCCTGTGTAAACATATAAGGAAAAATAACACACACACAGAAAAATCACAAATACCTTCAAATCATCAAGCAAGACCTTAATATACCTAAAAATGACTAAATGTATAAAGGTATTTTAATGATTTACTTTAAGTGTTTCAGCCAAATCAGTTATATGAAATAAATAATGTCTGGAAAAGAGTAGGGCTGGGTATCGCCACTAATTTCCTGGATCGATTCGATTCGATTCGATTCACAAGGTCCCGATTCGATTCGATTTCGATTCAACACATTTAGGCATATTTGAGTTACATTAACAGGTTTTGTTTAAATATGTACAGATGTTCAGAGAACGAATGTGCTAATTGTACAAAGAACATAATATTTTCATTATTAAAAATATTTGTGTATTTTGTTTACATAAATAATTACTCCAAAACAGAAAACAGTAACATTCATTTTTTATTATTATTTTATATGTCTGACACGCTACAACATTGTAAATGTAATGTAAACATACACCTGGCTGTTGAACAGCTTATGCCAAGTTTACACGACACGACACTCTGATTAACACCTGGTCGCTGTAATGTTCACACTACACGACTGATCGGCGATGGGGGTTTTTACACTACACCATCTATCACCAGGGGGAATCACAGGTGAGCTTCTCTGCTCTCCAAAACTACGTTCTGTCACGAAAACACACGTGAGAAGTGATGAAAGGTTTAATGATACCACGTCCAAACATGCACATCAACAAGTAGCGAGAGATGAAAGTTTGTGCGCCGATGAAATAAATGAATCTGAGTGGATTTGGCAACACGAGCAGCATGGCTTGTTCTATAGTGAGTTGGAGGTTAATAAATATTTTGTTTTGTAGAGAACGATCAGGTCAGAAATACTGTAAAACTCGCGTGTGCTGATGTATTCTGATAGAAACTATATTCCGCTCCTGAACCACCTGTTTACAACCTCGCCCCTGTGTTTCCCCTCGCTGTTTCTCACATTGATTGAGAGCCGAGTTTTGATCGCAGAGCGAACACCGAGTTCCTCCCGAATCCAGCACCGACCCGTCACCGAGCGAAAATCAGGGCTAGAATCATGTAGTGTGAACCAGGCATAACTTGAGCTTCTGCCATGCTGAACTGATGTGCAGATCAGATCTCGTTGCGCAAAAAAAAGACCGCTACCAGTCTGTGGGTCATTTATTACTGGGCCGCACAGAAAGAAAAAATAATTAGAGACGCTACAATAGCAATGAAAACACTGCGCCAATTTTCAACACACTTCAGGCGCTATTGCCTCCTATCACCACTAGGTGGGAGCTGCGTCTTGTTGCATTGAAAAAAGCTGATTTTCCATTATTGTGAGTTAGTTATTACACAGTTACATAGTTATTTTATTTTAAATCCTCCCACCCTGCCAGTCCGTGACATTATGTCTTAAATAAAACCGGTCCATGGTGCAAAAAAGATTGGGGACCTCAGCCCTATAGGTCAGAGTTTTACTGTGACTTACTCTCTGGTTCGGCATTGTCAACCTCATTTCTGTTAGAAATGTTAATAAATCAACCAACAAACCAATGATCATGATCAATTCTGTCATTTCTTACAGCCAGCAGTTAATATTCGGCTCCTTTAGTGAATAAGTTCTCTACAGAACTTGTTATCAAGCTACACCAGTAAAATGCTTAACTTTGCACCCCTGGGATCAGATGAATCCCCCCCCCATCTCCAAACCGGCAGGTGTAGCAACAATTCATAACAAGTATGTTCTTTTTTGTCTAATAATTATTAGTTTTAAAGCTAAAAGTGACCAAATTCTTTTGATGTTACTGTTTTACTGCCATGTTTGTTATGTTGGGCTGGTTTTTGATTCAGTAAAGCATGAAAACTTATTGACCTCACACTCAGTGATGTGTTATTCTGAAGGATCACTATATATGCCCATTGGTTACTGGTTACCATCAACTAATGACCATTAGGACTTGGTAAGGGGAAGAGGTATTTATCTAAAACACAGTCGTCAGCTGGAACAAAATCACAGAAGCAATTAATTCTATTAGTTCTATTATTATGATTTAAAAACAAAACTCAAAAGTCAGGCTTACCCAGTTCTTTCATTAAATCAGACTCGTTCTCTTTTAGCCAATCATAAACACACTGATAGGCTTTCTCGCTGTTCAGGTGCTCGTATAATTCTCTCATTTGTTTCTGGCTGGTTGTCTGTCTTTTGATGTTAGAATACATTTCAGCTTTAATAATGCCCTTCCCACGCAGAACATCAGCCAGACCTAATGGATTTCTTGTCCTTTTGATAAGTTCCGCCTGGTGTTTCTTCAGAAAATGCTTTGCACCGAGTTCTGCCATGGCGCCTGTACAGCAAACAAACAGTGTGTTAGAACAAACAACCCTACAGAGAGCTGCTGGTGACCTTATCAATATGCATAATTCATGCCCACGCTCTGTTAACATGTGGGATGAGAGCCTAATGCACGGCCATGACTAACATTTGTGAACGATATTATTAAAGTGTGAAGTTAAAGCTCTTAAGGGAAGCTAAATCTCGTGCTCTAGGGCCAGAGAGAGCATGAGTTCACTACCAGTCTGAAATAATACCCACATTCTTCCCTGTGTCCCTGCCAGCAGTAATGCCCAGTCACACCGAGCTGTCCCACAGTGGCTGGCTTTTGTTTGGCACCCAGTTTTTTTTTTTTACAGTGTGCATGCACATATAATACATTAGTGACATAAAGTAAAATAATACATGTCACTATTTGTAATAATTAGATATAAACAGCTTTAAAATAAATGTGCAGATGAGAGTTTCCTGTAGAAGACATGTCCAAAACACAGATATCAAACTTAAACGTTTTAAAACCCAAACTTTAACCACCAAACACTAAATTATCTGTATGTAGCTGACAATAAATTAACCAACATCAAAAAATACGGTACCCCAAGAGCTGTAATAATCACAATATATATTAGGGGAACACCCCAATTCTCAAATGTGAGGGACATATACTGACATAAAAATGACAAATAAACCTGTTGAACTTTCTAGCATTAGTCGTTGATTTGGCAGAAATGTTTAGAACATCAGGGACCCCCAGTAGAGTTGGTCCCCCCAATACTCAATTCATGGCTACTGGACTCTTGGGCTACTGGACTCTTAGGTCTTGGGTTTAAGAGGATTGCTACACTGACACTGAGATGCTCACTCTGACTCTATGATCCCATGAAGAAAAGAGGATTTCATGCACAACTTTAGATTTTTCTCAGTGCAGCCATTTTTATTCCCCACTAGGTGGAACTAAGAACATACAAAATGAACCACTACACTGCATTCAATACAGCAGGGTTTTTCAAACTTTTTTCTGGTGACCCACATCTTGTCCATGATGTTTTAACGCGACCCAGGCAACATAAAAATATATATTTCTATAAATGTATACTAAAACACAAAACAAACAAAATTCACTTACTCAATGAGAAGGATGGGCCTGTTTGCTATGTATGATCTGGTCCCATTGTGGTTCACAAGAAGAGAGGGCAACACACATATAAGCACGTTTCCTTTCAGTGCTAACGGCAGTTGGCCTATTTATTTTCAGCTCTTATATATATATATATATATATATATATATAAGATATATATATATATATATATATATATAAGATATATATATATATATATATATATATATATATATATATATATATATATATATATATATATATATATATATTTTTTTTTTTTTTTTTTTTTTTTTTTTTGTAAAATATCTAATAATATTAATGGAAAACTGGTCATGTTTAAACTATTTACTGGCTCTATCCTAGATCTGTCCTATTATTACTTAATACACCTGTCAGCCAATCAAAAACAAGGACCTTTTATAATCTTGTATTAAATAGCAGCAAGTATTTCGTAATAAGTGACCTGTATTACATTTAATTAACATAAAAACGCTAACAAATTTGCATCCAAACACAAATAATTACACCATTATAAACACATGATCACCTGACAACAAAGTGTCTCCTATTTCAGCATCTGGACGTATTTTTTAAAATCGCCCCTCAGAATGATGGAGAGGTTAAAAAAGGACTTAATCCTGATTATCTTTAATCTGGCTGGACTCGGGTTCGACCTGCTGCGCTGTAAACACTGTCCTGCTCCAAGTCTCTTCTAGAAAAGAGCAAAGATAAAAGAGCAACCATTGTGATCAGATCCAACAGAGGTGAATCATTACAAACTTACCGACATTCACTGATTATTTTATTATAAGCTTTACTCACCGAACAGATGAGATTTAAGAGAAAAGTTTATATCAGAATTATGAAAGTAGTGTTGAGGGTTACGGCTGAGTCCTTAAGTGAAGTTTTGGTTTTACAAAACAAGCATTAAGGTCAAGAATTAAATCAGTGATCTTATAATGACAGAATAAAGCGGCGCTCGGTTGGCACAGTGGTACATTTGTCCTTTACTGTTGAGATCTGGGGATCCAGGGTTTGGATGGTCAAAACAGCACTAGGAGGTGCACTTGTAAGTGCTGGTTCCAAGCCCAGACAGAAACAGGAGGGTTGTATCAGAATAAAAGCTGTGCCAAGCTATGTAAAGACCAGATACAGATGCTGTGTTGACCCCTAATATACCGGAGCAGCCAAAAGAATTATGACAGAATAAGTAAACAATCAAAAATCATTTTTAAATGTATTTTATTTATTTTTATCTATCCAAAACTCAGTTTTTCTGAGCTGCTCAGTCTGAATAAACTGTTTAGAATAACTCTTATTTATTTAAATAGTTACACACTCTGTTACATATTTTAGAAGATTAAAAGGGCCCTAGAACAGAACCTTGTGGCACACCATGCTGCATTATTTTGGCTCTGAAGTATCTGCTAAGGCCAAGATTTTCAAATGCAGTGAAGCTAATAGTAAAACTCATTGAAAGGATTATTATTATTATTATTATTATTATTATTATTATTATTATTCAGCTTTGGGTTTGGAGAATGCAGGGGAATTGTATGTAAGGCAGCAGGGCAGGCGTCTAAGCTGTTGTTCAGTCATGATCAGGTAAATCTTAATCTAGGGGGATTAAACTTAATCCTCCCAATCAGACTAGGTGAATGCGCTAGTGTTGCAGCTCCACGCTGCATCCTGGTCACGAGTTCAGAACGGTTCAGCAGCTAATGTGGAAGCGTCTTGGTTCTTACATAAACACTCACGAATCTTCTCACCTGGAGCGCAGTGTCTTTATTAATAGTTGACTAAAAAAGCACTATTGAGGTTCATGAGGTTCTTACACGTCTACCTCTAATTTACCTCACTGTCACACACTATATGGACAAACGTTTGTTGAACCTCTCGGTACAAAACCAAGGGCTCTTCTTCACTCCTCTTTTCTAGAAGGGCTTTCAACAGGGTCATGAAGTGTGTCAGAATTCCAAATTCTAAAAAAGGTGTGGAGTGTGGTTTGGGACAGGATGTGCATTCAACTGGAGTTCTTCCACACCACACACATTAAACCACACTTAGAGTGATTGGTATGGCTACACCAGGACTCAATAATACCTAGGGTGGTGGTAACTCAGTAGTTAAGGTACTGGGTTAGTAATCAGGTTGCCAGTCAAGCCCCACAACTGCCCCTGATCAAGGCCTGTAGTTGGATGGTCCCATAAATATAATTAGGATGGGGTGTCCACATGCTTTTGACCATATAGTGTATTGCAGATGGGTTGACACACATTTTCACATAAAGATCCTTTATAGTGATTGCAGATCATCTTGATGGCATGAAGATTCACCACAAAAACAGAACACACATTCCTCACCATGATATTTATCTGACCTGATTAGAACATTTTTCAATCCTGCAGCATGTCCTGTTACGTTAAAGAAAGTTATAGCACATCGTTTACATGGTGTTTTATGTGTTGGGACACGTTTACCTCTCACTGGCTGACGTATTATCATCACTGCCTTCATTGTGTGGTTCTGAGACACTGGATAAAGATGGTCGCTGCCTGGGAGTTGGTCTGTAGGCTAAAAAACAACTTCCTGTAAAGGTCTGGCCAGAGCAGGAACTCTGCAGTCTCCCTCTGGATACCTCTCCCCACGGTCGTGGTAATGTGGACCTACAGGAAGGTGTCAGAGCCTGGGAGGACGACTGAGTCTTCAGCTGGGTCTGAGCGCTACCAAATGATGATGAATTAGAGGCCAACAAAAATCCGTTTTCATCATCACTGCTTTTTCTGGTCCAGCTTTGGACACATGAAGATGGTGGAGCTGTGAAGGTTTCACACTGAACAGGACAGGTTGAAGATGAAGATACAGTGGGTAGACTTGGATCTCTGTGGCGTACAGAGTAACTTGAGGGTGGAATTTGGGCCCTGGAGGCCGGTGGAGTAGTGTAATCTCCTGGGCTGAATTTATGGGAATGCTGGAAAAGTCTGTCAGCTTCCTGTTTATCTGAAGCAAATGTGGCAGTCAGTCAGAGATCCCTCTGAATTATTGTCCTGGCTGGGAAGCAAAGGTACCGTTTGTAGTGACACTCGTAGTCCCTGAATTCTACCACGATCCTGTCTTGGATTGCAATCATCATTGCTGTTAAAGGAGCTGTCCATTAGTACCTCGGGTGGAGGAGGTGGAAGACTGTCAGCGTCCACTTCCTCAGGCTGTACCGAGAACTCCTTTTCAGGAGGATAATTGTTGTGGTCAGTGGTGGAAACACTTGCCCTGTAGTTAGTTAATGCAGGCAGGAAAGACCCTTCTGCTTCTAAATCTTGCAGACCTGTTGCTGGGCTTGTGGTTGGACGTGTCCTGTACCCCCTGGCTGAAGGTGCAGATAAGTCGTTTGACAGCATTTTTCCCAGGTGGTTCAGGTACAAATACAGGAGGCAAGCGAGGAACTAGGTTAGGTTTAACTGTTACCCTGTTTCCATATTGTGGACTTTGTGCCGTCTTGTTTTTTTTGATGCTCTGACATCTGTCCTGCCTTTGCACCATGTAGTCTATTTTACTGTATAAGCAATCAGCAGACTGTGACCTCCATGTGCCTCTCAAACCAGGATACATAGGTTTACCTGGACAAGGTACAGGGGGGTTATTTACAGTTTGGGGTCGTCTGATGTTTCTATCTTTTCGATAAGTCTGATCAACAGTACTATTGTCTGGCCAGTTATTTTGTAGGCTGAACTGAAGCTGCGCTTTGAGGTCTTTCTGAGACTGAATCGACATATTTTTGGCTTCCAAATTACTATTCATTTCCACTTCATCTTGTACTTCCTCTTTCACATCAGGCGTGTTGTCAGCATGATCATCATCAGCAAAATCTTCATCATTTTTATCCCCTTTATCTTCTCTAAGCTGATCAGGTGAATCTTCAGGATTCTCAGGATGTCCAGTGGAAGAACCAGGTTTGGCTCCAGACCCAGAGCTTTTGCGATGGACGCGAACTCGTGCTGAACCGATCTGGCAGTCGTTGTCTGCACCGATGCCGCTGTCCTCGCTGTGCAGAGAGGAGTCTTCTGGACTGGACTTCCCTAAGCTGGCAGCTTCCACACTAGCCAACACTTGATTCAATTGTTCCTCAGCTGTTCTCTTGGCCTGCCAGTTTTTCCCCCAGCAGTTGTGAGACTGAGCCAAAATATTCAGCTGCTTCCTCTATGGCGGCGTCACCAAGTCCTTTCAGTGAATCTCCAACTTGCTTCATTTCGTCAATGAAGTGTTGGAGCATCTGCGGTAGGTCTGGAGGGGTTTCATCTGAATTCACATCATCTTCTCGGATGTCTGGGTCTATCTGTCGATCCTTTTGTGCCGTCGGCCAGTCGGCCATGTCTTTGCGAAGGTCCAGCAATTGTTCCCCCTGAGTCGTCATTTCCTCTAAGGTCTGGATGATCTCCTCATACTGTAATACTAGTAAATCCACCAAAGGTTGTATAGACAGTTGGGTTTGGGTTGTCTTGTCCAAGAGTCCTAGCAGGGACTCGTATTTGGGGGAATTGGGTTTCAGGTACTTGTAAGCTGTTTGTTGATCAATTGCTGCTCTTTTAAGAAAACCGACACTTTTTCTTTGCCTCTTTTCCTCCTGGCTGTTTTGCTGCCGTTTTTATCCTTCATGTCTGTTGTTTCCTCGGTCAGTAATTCCTCCTGTGAGTTTGTCTCTGGTACATCAACACTTTCATCAGCAGTTGTAGTAGTTTCACATAACACGTCACTGGGTGCAGATATTTTACCTTGGAGTGGTGCAGCACTGCTTTCTTCTTCTGAAACCGCTGGTCCAGTGAGAACTTCACCTGTCTCGGTCCAGCTCTGTACTTCTGTCCTGTTAGACGAGAAGTCACTGCTGCTTTGAAGCTGCAGATCTTTCTGGCTGTGGTTGTAGACTCCAGTACAGAGCTGACCTTTCAAAGGTGAGCATCCCATTTTTTATGAACCAAATGAAAATGATCCGTAGCTTTTTTAAATTAGATTGAGTTAAAGCAAACCTTACTTATCACAGATATTCCACAGTCATCTTCTTAGATTCTCAGTTTCATCCTATGACTCCTGTCTTGGCTCCTTATTATTCCCTGCAAAATCTTTCCTTCAAAAACAAATCAGTATAACCAGAAGTTTCTCATCTGTGCCGTGCCTTCTTCCACTAGTCAAGTGACTAAGAGGATAAAGCAGGATTGGTGATCCTCGCTTCTCGCAGATGGTCACTATAAGGGAATAAGGTGCCCACGTAAGAGCTCCGTTTAATCTCTTCACAGAAGTCAGGTGCCTCGGCGATTATTCCTGATTAAATAAAAATCATCATGGTTATTTAGTACCTGATACAGAAGGCATACCTGGATTATTATCTATTATTAGTATCTATAAAAAATTTCCACTGTTATGCAGATGACACACAGCTATACAAATCAGCCATTTACTTTTTTATTTAATTTTTAAACTGATTATTAAATTTCAATTCAGTAAAATCCCATTAATAAAAATAAAAGCATTTTCACTACTGGTCTTTTGGCTTCCACTATATAGCATATCGTTGCTGTCTGATGAAAAACATAAAGCAGTTTTCACTTTTTTTCATTTCATTTCATTTCCGCCTGTGGTCCCGTCTGGGACATAGGCCGCCGACAAGCTCTCTCCAGGCATCACGGTTCCGGGCGAGTCTCTCCAGCTGTCCCCACGTCTTGCCCATCTGGTTGGCGTCTGCATCCAGGTCTCGGCGCCAGGTATTTCTAGGCCGTCCTCTCTTCCTCTTCCCTTGAGGGTTCCAGGTGAGGGATTGTTTGGTGATGTTTGATGTAGGTTTGCGGAGGGTGTGGCCAATCCATCGCCAGCGTCTCTGAAGGATGTCTTGGTCAACAGGCTGCTGCTTTGTTCGTTGCCACAGTTCTACATTGCTGATCTTGTCGGGCCAGCGGATCTTTAAGATCTTCCTGAGGCAGGTGTTAATAAAGACCTGGATTTTCTTCATGGTGATGGCGGTGGTTCTCCAGGTCTCTGCTCCGTAGAGTAGTACTGGCTTTACTAAGGTGTTGAAGAGCCTGATCTTGGTGGTGATGCTGATCTCGCTGGATCCCCAGATGTTCTTCAGCTGATGGAAGGCTGTTCGTGCTTTACCGATGCGGGTTCTGACGTCTGCATCTGTTCCTCCATGGTTGTCCAGGATGCTGCCGAGATAGGTGAAACTATCCACCTCTTCCAGCGCCTCACCCTGGACTGCGATGGGTGTCTCGTTAGATGCATTGATCTTGAACACCTTGCTCTTCCCTCTGTTGATGCTAAGGCCCAATCTAGCTGAGTTGTCCGCAATGATGCTGGTCTTTTCCTGCATCTGTTGTTGGGTATGGGAGAGGAGAGCCAGATCATCGGCAAAGTCTAGATCGTCCAACTGCTTCCAAAGTGTCCACTGAATGCCGTTACGCTTCTGGTCTGTAGATGTCTTCATGATCCAGTCTATGGCCAGCAGAAACAGGAAGGGCGAGAGTAAGCAGCCTTGCCTCACTCCAGTTCTTACTTCGAAGGCGTTGGTGAGCTGTCTGCCATGCACTATTCTGCAGGTCATTCCTTCATATGACTTCCTGATGATGTTGGTAATCTTCTCTGGCACTCCGTAGTGTCTCAGTAGTCTCCAGAGGGTCTGCCTGTTGACGCTGTCAAACGCCTTCTTGTAGTCGATGAAGTTGACGTAGAGAGGCGAGTTCCATTCTAGGGACTGCTCCAGAATGATGCGCAGGGTTGCGATCTGGTCCGTGCACGATCTTTCCTTACGGAAGCCGGCTTGTTGGTCACGAAGCTGCGGGTCAACAGCGTCTTCCATTCTGTTAAGCAGGATGCGGTTAAACACCTTCCCTGGGATGGACAACAGCGTTATCCCTCGGTAATTGGAGCAAGAACTGAGGTCACCTTTCTTGGGGAGTTTAATGAGGTAGCCTTCTTTCCACTCAGTTGGTTCTTCTTCATCTTCCCAGATTTTACAGAAGAGTGGGTGGAGGAGCTCCACACTGGTCTCGACGTCCGCCTTTAGCGCTTCTGCCGGGATGCTGTCAGGTCCTGCAGACTTGCCGTTCTTCAATTGCTTGAAGGCGCTTCGGATCTCTTCCTTCGTGGGTGCACAGCACCTGATTGGCAGGTCGCTTTCGGCTGGCGGTATCTCCGGTGGGTTTGCAGGAGCTGGCCTGTTAAGTAACTCCTGAAAGTGCTCGATCCACCTCTTCTTCTGTCCTTCTTCGTCTGCTATCGCCTCTCCATTCCTGTTCTTTACTGGCCTCTCTGGCTTGGCAAACTTTCCAGATAGTTTCCTGATGATGGGATACAGGTCCTTGGTGCTGTTCTGATGCGCTGCTTCTTCTGTTTCTATTGCCAGTGACTCTATGTAACTCCGCTTGTCTACTCTGATGCTTTGCTTGACAATTCTATTAGCTTCTGTATATTCTTCTTGTGCTTTTACTTTTGTTGCTCTTGTTCTGCTGTTGTTCACCATTGCTTTCTTTTCTCTTCTTTCTTCTATCTTCTGTAGCGTCTCTGCTGAGATCCATTCCTTGTGTGTGTAAGATTTGAAGCCCAGAACTTCTTGGCATGTTGAAGTCACCGCTTCTTTCACTTTCTGCCACTTCTGTTCTATCGTCTCATCTTCAAGCAGCTCTTCTAGGACCTGGAACTTGTTGGAGAGGGTGACCTTGAACTCGTCTTTCTTCTTGCTGTTTTTCAGCGTAGCGATGTTATAGCGCTGTCGTTGGCTGGACCCCCCTGTCCAGTTCTTCTTCAGTTTCAGCTTCAATCTAGCCACAAGGAGATGATGGTCGGAAGCAACGTCTGCTCCTCGTTTGACGCGTACGTCTTGAAGAGAGCAGCGAAACTTCTTCCCGATGCACACGTGGTCGATCTGGTTTTCCGTCGACAGGTCTGGTGACACCCAAGTCGCCTTGTGTATCCTCCTGTGATGAAAAACACTTCCTCCGATGACCAGGTTACTTGCGGCGCATAGATCGGCAAATCTCTCCCCGTTTTCGTTCATCTCGCCCAGCCCTTGCTGCCCCATGATCTCCTCGTACCCTCGGTTGTCGTTGCCGATCTTGGCGTTGAAGTCACCCATTACGATGACGATGTTCCTCTTTGGTCTGTCTTGTATGGTGGTTGACAGTCTGTTGTAAAAGTTCTCCTTCTCCTCCTCTTCACTGTTGTTCGTCGGGGCGTAGCACTGGATTATGTCCATATTGATCCTCTTCCTCTTTGTATGGAAGGAGGCTGTCATGATCCGTGGTCCGTGCGCCTCCCACCCAATGAGCGCTCTCTGTGCCGACTTGGAAAGCATCAGGGCCACTCCATGGGTGTGTGCGGCTTCTTCCTGCTCGTGTCCCGAGTACAACAGTAACTCGCCGGAAGTCAGTCGCTTCTGCCCGGAGCCAGTCCACCTTGACTCGCTGATTCCTAAGACGGTGAGGTTAAACTTCCTCATCTCTGCGGCCACTTGCGCTGTCTTTCCAGTCTCATACATGGTCCGGACGTTCCATGTAGCGATGGTAGTGGTGGTCCTGGTGGAGACGATGGTCTTCGGCCCGACGGCTTCTAGATGACTCTGGCTTTCACCGTCCGACGTCATACGCCTTCCAGCTGGAGGTCCATCTTCTCCCAGGTCCGTGGTGTCTGTTAGTATTCTTGTTGGCGTTTCTGTAGCTAGGGGTTTTTTTTACAGGGTGGGGTAGCTAGCCCCACGCCCAACCCTCCTCCTTTTGCAGCCGGGCTTGGGACCGTCCTTGGCGGAGTTTTTTTACATGGGTATAAATCTCTGTCTGTCCTTAGCAGCGAATATCAAAATGACCAATAAAAAGATGAAAAATCATTCAATCTCTTTAACGAGTATTTCCATTGGCTGCTAGACCTGTCCATCAAAACCGTGTATCTCCCCCCCCACCCCCCCCCCCCCCCACCCCTTGGTACTGCTTTTATTTTTGCTTTATTTTGTGATTATATTGTAACTAATATGTAACTAATAAAGCTCAGTTTGAGTTGAGTTGAAAGATTTGGAACTTGTTTGCTGCGTCCGAGTAGTTCAAGCCTTTAAGGTAAGAATGAAACTTCTGTTTCTTCTTAAAATGAGCACTTTGGTCTCTAAAATACGCTTTTATTTGTCACAATCGTGTGTGAGCTCGCGTTCATATGAGTGGTTCTTATTACATGTTTACTTGAAGATTAGCTTGCATATTGACTAGCCAGCTAACCTTAGCCAGCTAACTTACCAAAAACTAACTAGTTCACTTTATGTTTTGCGTGAACTCAGTCTTTTTCAGACTAGAAACATCTTAGATAAGTTATGTGCAGTGGTAAATGAGCCCTATTGTATCTAAATTGCGTATCTGTGGTTTGTTTGCACCGTTACTGTCAGAGGAAAAAGTTCCTGAAAAGTTGGGTTTTTGGAGATACGTGTTTTTCAACAGACAGCGACGATATGTACAATAAATTCAGAAAATAAATTCAGACCTCTCGAATGTCTCGAAACTTGCTGTTTGGTGTTTGGAGAATTTAAAAAAAGCTAACAAAACGAAAACTGAAGTCTCTTATTCACAAAAGTATTCAGACCCAATACTTTGTAGAAGCCCTTTGGTAGCAATTACACCTGCAAGTTGCACTTGGATATGTCTCAACAAGCTTTGCACACGTGAGTTTGGGTGTAATCTTTGGGAGAGATTACAGGGTTTTTTATTTTAAATTACATCTCGGAAAACTCAAAACGTTTTCACTTAAAAACAGTAAAAAATGATAAATTATATTCTTGCAAAATCAAATTCACATCACAGAGCCTGTAAACGTCAAGGGGTCTGAATACTTTCTGAATTTACTGTATTTGTTTGAACGAGTCTGAAGATGAAACACAGACTGAAATGTTGTTCTTGTAAGAGTTGTTATGTGAGTGTTAGGTTATTTATATTCTGTTTACCTGCAGAGCAGCTTGAGCTCGGCGCTCTTAATGTGATTGAGCTGAAAGATTTAAAGTTGTTTTGCTCTTTTTTTGAGCCCCTGAGATACGTTTATACAATCTGTGTACAACCTGTAAAGATCGTATGTCTGAGATTATAGATGTTACACGTCATAACATTTTGGCCAGTGATCTGATTTTAAGGTCTTAATGTTTGTGACCCCAACATGAACCACCTCAGTGCTTCATCAGCCTTTTATCCCAGTGTGTGCCAGTAAAAATGGCTCATTAACAAATTTATATAAACACTTGAATATTGAATATTGTTAAACATTTACAGCTTTTCTCCAGTTCTCAAAGCATACAGAAGAAACATACAGTGTAAAATGTAGTAAAATGTTTTAATAAAACAGTAAAAAATACAAATACACTCATACCATTCTCACCATTCAGCATTTCATGTAAAATATACTTCATCAGTGAAATATAGAGCATACTGTACATACATGTATAATAAGATTATTAGGTAAAACATTATTTGGCTAATTTTGTTATTACCAGGCGGCACGGTGGCTCAGTGGGTAGCACTGTCACCTCATAGCAAGAAGGTCCTGGGTTCGATTCCCAGGTGGGGCGGTCCGGGTCCTTTCTGTGTGGAGTTTGCATGTTCTCCCAGTGTCTGTGTGGGTTTCCTCCGGGAGCTCCGGTTTCCTCCCACAGTCCAAAAACATGCAGTCAGGTTCATTGTAGACACTGAATTGCCTTGTAGGTGAATGTGTGTGTGTGTGTGCCCTGTGATGGACTGAGTCCCGTCCAGGGTGTTACTGTGTGCCTTGCGCCCATTGAAGAGCTGGGATAGGCTCCAGCACTCCCTGCGACCCTGATTGGATAAGCGGTTAGGAAAATGATTAAATTTTGTTATAACCATCTTAGTAAAAATTACAAACATTCTGGCTTTTATTTTTCTTCAATGAAAACATCCTAAAGCCTTCTCTTAACCTTAACACTGAAACAGGGATTAGCTTTCTACACTTCTGTCATTTAGTTTTTTCATTAAATGTTGGCGCTTTATCTTTTCTGCAGGATTTGGTACTATTTTAGGCCGTTTTTTAAACAGCCTGGATAAAATTCCTCCAGATGACATTCTGTGTAGTGAATGAACTTGTAGAGCAAGTACCGCCAGTATGATTACCAAAACTGATCAGAAGTAATTAAAAGTCATTTTGTGAGCTGATTCCTGCTTCTTGCAGCCTTTTACCCCATTTGGTCATTGAAGTCTTCATGCCAAAGTTGGGTTTGTGATGATGCGCTGGGTGAAGGTAACTCTTCTTCAGGACTAAGTCCTGAGTCCTCAGATGTTTCGCTCATGTCATCTTCGGGTTTTGGCTTCGCGTCATCGATCTTTTTCGAGATTATTTTATGCCACTTTGGGAGGACGTGGCAGACGATGACTCCATAGTTGGAGACCATCATGGCAGAGACCTGGATGAGGGTACGCTGATCCGTTTGGGTGATGAAGAGTGGAATTGAACAAAGCCAGACGAACAAATGAAAGAGCATGCTGAAGACTATCGGCTCAGTATTGTCCACTCTTCCTTTGAAGGCTAAGAAGAAGCACGACATGGCTAGAGCCGCAATGTAGACATGCATCGCTCCGACCAGAGAGCCCTGAGTGCACTGACGGATTTTGATAACTGACTCAGATAACTCCTTCTCTTCAACCTTTGGAGAACCGAATATGAACCAGAAGAAAAAAACAAGAACTTGAGCACCAGTCAGTAGAGCGATGATGATATAACGCTTGTTAAACTTACTGAAGAAGCGCTGCCTCTCAGGGCTGATAGACATGATGGCTAAGAACGACAC
Organism: Trichomycterus rosablanca; assembly: GCF_030014385.1. Classification (NCBI taxonomy): domain Eukaryota; kingdom Metazoa; phylum Chordata; class Actinopteri; order Siluriformes; family Trichomycteridae; genus Trichomycterus; species Trichomycterus rosablanca. The sequence goes on along the minus strand of NC_085996.1, from coordinate 3,655,947 downwards.
AAAAGCTTTCGTGAGAATGCACGACACACAGAGGGTGAAGGCCAGACCATACATGGCCTGCTGGGCCCTGCAGTGGTGGTCGCTGGGCCAGCCTAAAAAGAGAATCAGACCTCCGAAACTCACCATCAGGCCAAACATCATAATACAAGACAAGACTACGTTGTCCTCGATTATGGAATTGTTCCTGTGTAGAACGAAATAGATCAGCGATGATACCAGTAGCAGGATTCCTATCACTGTTCCAATCAACACCACAATGGAGTACGCTGAGGACCACTCCAAATACTGAATCTCCCACTACAGAACCTGATAGAGAATAAGTTCCCTCTGGACACTTTTGACACTTTACTTCATCTGTGAAGAGAAAAAAGGTGGAAAAGCTACATTAGGAGAACGGCAGTGAAGGTACAGACCAGACGAGTGTTCTTAATAAAATGACCAAAGACAAACAATTGATGTAAAAGTGCAAAATGACAGGAATGTACATGTCAAAGACCGAATGACTGATAAAAAACAGGTTCTGTACAGAGCAGAGGACGTATTTTGACATTTCCAACAGGGATGCTTATAAAGGAACAAAGACTCTGGTTTAAATTTATTACAAATTCAAATCCAGTAAAGTTGAGAAAGTGAAAAATGTTGATTGATGATTTGTTAACCTCCTTTTCATTTTTTTTCTTTCAGCTGATCGCTTATATAGAGGTCTCTACAGCAAATCTGGATGCCCTCCTGAAGCAACCCTTCTATTTGTATTTGGGTTTGTGAGAGTGCACAGACAGGTACTGGTTTTTTCAGCATCGTTTTTTAATCTTACCTTTTATCCACAGAGATCGTTCATGGTTTTCTGAATGACTGAACAAATGTGACAGACTGTAAAGTACAGAGGAAACGCTGTCTGCGTCGAGCTCGCAGCATTCTTAAGGACTCCTCCCATCCTGCACACAGACTGTTTGCCCTCTTGCCCTAGACAAGACCAAGACCAGCAGATTGAGGAACAGCTTTTTCCCCAGAGCTGTCTCCATACTGAACTCTGCCCCTCGTTAACCCGCCACATCTCTCCTCCTGGTAAAGGTTGCGCTACAAACCTTTTCTCATTTGTTCATAATTTCCACCTATATCGTATACATCTGTCTATTATGTTCATTGCACCTTAATCTGTATCACCTTAATTTCAATCTGTATATTATGTCTATAGCACTCCCATCTATACATCATGTTTACAGTACATTCAATAATATATTCACCTGTATATATTGTTCATACCACTGCCCGTATTTTGTAAATAATGTATATCGTAGATACTGTACATCCTGCACTTGCTGCTTATTGCACTTCTGGTTAGATGCTAAACTGCATTTCGTTGCCTTGTACTTGTACATGTGTAATGTTAATAAAGTTGAATCTAATCTAATCAAATCTAAAATCCTTGCCTGATGAAGCTTCCCAAAAAATGACAACCCTCGACCCATCCTTACTTATGACTGAGGCTTTTGTTAATGCTCCATCACCTGTTTTTTACAGGGATCATTTGTCCACATTTTTGATACCCTTTTCCGGGCTTGGGATCAGCACTGAAGGTGCACTGATGTGCGTCCTCACAACATCCAGGTTCATGAGCCACCATGCACCATGTATTTGTAAACCATGCCCTGGATTTAAACCCCCTGAGCTGAGGCAGTACTGCTACCAGCAGCGTGGTTACCATCACACCACACCAGCTCACAGGATAAAGCAGTGCATGGTGAAAAATATATTAAAAATAAATAAATCACTGCTTTCTGTTTTGTTTGTTTTTGGTTTATTTATATTTTTCACGTCATGGAGCACATAACTGCACTAAAAAAAATACTCCAGCCGGCAGATCTGCGTAAGAACCGGATCCTTCTGTTTTAGAGGAAATGATTCTACATCCATCCATACTCACCTGACACGTAGTAAAATCCAGCATCACACTTTTTACATTCATAGCAGCAGGTCGAAAGTTCTAATATCCTAAATTCTACAGGCTCGCAGGTCTTTAAACACTTTGAGATGGGCACCTAAGATTTAAAAAAAGGTTTAGTTAAAATACTCAAAGAGGTCTGAACCTACAATTAAAGTCAAAAGTTTACATACTCAGGAGTGATTTGTATATCATGTTACATTCTGACTTTCATCATTTTTGCTTTTTAATTTTCCTTTTCTTTCTATGACTGCCATTCATAAAAATAGGAACGAACGAACTTTAATTTTAACTGTCATAACTTTGTATAGATCTGTATCCTGGCATATTTAACACACAGTTCATGTCGTACAGGTCTGAAGCACTGAACTCAGTCTCACCGTGTTGTTGGACCGTTGGATTTTGCTCTCATTGACCTCCACTTTCCCATTTCTGATGAGGAATCTTCCTACCACGTCAAGCACCCTGTCGTCACCACTCTTCTTCCACATGACGAGGTTGTATCCGTTTTCGAATTCCCCCTTGTCGTTAAAGGAAAGTGTCTGGTTGTCCATGCTAAATTTTATCTGGCGTAGAATGCTTAACAGCTAAACATTATAAAGAGTCATTTGTTACTTGAGTACTTGAGTTTTATTTTAATAATGAGTTTGTTAAACAGCTTCGATGTTGTTAACTGTTTCCCTTTTTGCATCTCGATTTAGAAACGATTCAACGACTACATTTCTCTCATCATAATCTTCAGCACTTTACTGCTGAACCACCTCAGCACCTAATAAGAAAACGTTAAGCGTAAACCACACTTTTCAGTGGACTTGGCTTTGGTGGTGGAGGTGTTACCCTGGAAGTGTTATAAGAACTAGAGAGAGTGAACAGCATTAGGCTCTGTTTTAATACAGTTTGCTTGGTGGTGCAGTTAGCTGCCCCAAAAAGGGGCTGAATTTAAGTTTTTACCGACATAAATAAACAACATTTACCTTCCAAGGAAGAAAGTCTGCGTCTCCAGAACAGGAAGTGTCGCTGCAGTTGAGGAGTTCCCTGATGGCGTTAACGATGGCATACACCGGAACTCTCTGACTGTAAGCAAGGACGGATTAAGGATAGTCTGGGCCCCTTATGAATGATTTGTATTGTATCAATTCATCTGCCAGGCTCATGTTCAGATCTGAAGGATATGCTGCAGCGAGTGAGTTAACCTTTAAAGTGAGCTCACTGTTGGACATATTGTCAGGCATGAAAAGAACATCAAATAGCTCAGTTAAGTGTGTGTATGCATTCAAACTGCTTGAAATTGCTTGTCTTAAATTTAAATAATTGCAAAATTGCTAAATTAATTTGTGTCTCTGCGCTTAAGAGAAATTGAACATAATAATTTTGAAACAATATAAATTCAGAAACATTAAGTAAGGGCCTGAATCGCATATTTGCAACAAAACGTCTGTTATGAAATATGGTAGCTTGCCTGGCAATTTGTAGGTCCCTAGAAAGTCAAGGAGCCATGATAAATGACTTCTATGGAAGTCATGGGCCCCATAGTAGGGGCCCTCGTGATCAAGGGCCCTCTAATGGTATGCCCTGCTCTTCTCTAGGGCCCTCTGGTAGGGGCTCTCATAACCAGGGCCCTCTAAAAATATGCCCCCCTCTTTCCTAGGACCCCTAATAGCCAGAAGTCGAAGTCAGAGCAGTGCCACAACGCCTCATCCATTTTCATAAGGGGCCCAAAAGCATGGCTAGGGCCCCCAAAAGCATGGCTAGGGGCCCCAAAAGCATGGTTAGGGCCCCCAAGAGGCCCTGGGGTCAAAGTCCCTAATAGTCAGAGGATCCTTAAAATGGAGGGCCCTCGGAAATAAAAATATATTGTATCATAAATGTTGATAGGCATCGCAAAATGTTTTGGGCCAGGGCCCCACGCCCTGGTGATGTACGGGAGTGTCCTACCCCAGAGAGCTGCCTTAAGGTCTTAAAAAGCTCGTTCTCGAACTCACGGCCCTGGTCGTGATGCAATTTTAAAGGGAATCCAAAGCGGAGAATAAAATCATTGAATAGCTTTTCTGCTGCGGTCTTCGCTGACTTGTTTTTGGTGGCATACGCGTGAGCAAATCTTGTGAAATGATCTATCACGACAAGTATATATTCAAACCCGCCTTTACTTTGCTCCAAGTGGAGGTAGTCGACTGAGACAAGCTCAAGGGGCAGGCTGGTGGAAATCCTACCCATTGGGGCTCTAACATGAGTCACTGGTTTCTTCTGTTTGATGCATGGACATCTTCTTGTCACGTGAGTCTCAATGTCCTTTTTCATGTAAGGCCAGAAGAATCTTTCACGAGCTAAGGAAAGGACTCTTTCCACACCCACATGGCCCATGTCATCATGGAGGTACCTTAATGCCATGCTTCTGTACTTGGTGGGTAGAACAAGTTGGCAGTGCTGACTGGTTTTACGATAGAGCAGCCCTTTATCAAGGACCAGTTTTCCCCACTCATACAGAAGCTTTCGACTGGAACCATTTACTCTCTGTTTGGCTTCATTTGTAAGTATTTGGTGTGTCTCTTTCAATTTTAGTACTTCCCCAATAGCAGGATCTTCTCTTTGTGCTTTTTCCATTTCATCATGGCTAACAGCCAACAAGGGACTCTGAACACTCTGCTCTGTTGACGTATCCAAAGTGGCCATCCAGGCTATGTCTTTACTTTTGGCCACTTGACTGCCTTCCCATGTTGCATGTATGGCTTCAGGAGACAGCTCTTCTACACAATCTGCCACATACTTGTCGATGTCTAATGGCCAGCGAGACAATGTATCCGCATCAACATTGACGGCACCTGGCCGGTATTTGATGTCAAATCTGAACTCGGAAAGTTCTCCCACCCATCTGTGACCAACTGCATTTAGCTTAGCTGTTCGCATAATGTAGGTCAAGGGATTGTTATCAGTGTATATGGTAAAGTGAGGGGCATAGTAAAGATAGTCCCTGAATTTATCACACACCGCCCACTTCAGTGCAAGGAATTCTAATTTTCCTGAGTGAAAGTGATAGTTCTTTTCTGCAGGTGTAAGTGTTCTGGACCCATAGGCGATGACCCTCAATTTTCCATTTTGGCACTGATAAAGTACAGCTCCAAGTCCCTGCTCAGAAGCATCAGTATTAAGTACAAAGGGCAACTCAAAATTTGGGTAAGCGAGGACAGGGGGGTTAGTCAGAATGTCAATTAACTTCTCTAGGGCATTTTGGTGCTCCTCTGCCCACTTGACCGGGTCTTTAGAGGGTAACTGAGTTCCTTTCCCTCTGGTCTTACTCATTTTATTTACCCCTGCAGCTGGTGGCTTTGCTTGCAAAAGCTCATAGATGGGTTTGGCAACTCTGGAGAAGTCTTGTATGTAGCTTCTATAATAGCTCAAGAACCCCAGTAATTTCCGTACCTCTCCAACAGTTGCTGGGGCCTTATCCCTAAGTGAAAGTACCGCCTCCAGATCCTTTGGATCGATTCTTACACCATCTGCTGAAACTAGGTGCCCCACGTAGCGGACCTCGCTCTTGAAGAACTCACATTTGGTAGGCCTGAGTTTGACTCCCTGTTCCCGGAGGGCTTTTAGGACTTTCCTTACACCTTCCACATGATCCTCAAATGATTTGGAATAACACAGCACATCATCAAGGTATGGGATACAATGTTCATCACGCAGTGAGTTCAACATTTCCTCCATGCTTCTTTGAAAGGCTGCAGGAGCATTTGATAAACCGAATGGGATACGCACCCATTCATACAATCCCCAAGGGGTAATGAAAGCTGTGAGATGTTGTGATCCATCAGCTATGAAGCCTTGATAATAGGCCTTCCCTTGGTCCAGGATTGAGAACCAACTATAGCCTCCAAGAGTGTCAAGGAGATCCTGGATCCTGGGTAGGGGATGCCTATCTGAAATGGTCTTCTGGTTTAGCAACCGGTAGTCAATACACAGCCTTAGTGTACCATCTTTCTTGCGTACACATACTACTGGAGCAGAATAAGGAGATTTAGATCTCACAATCCATCCCTTAACCAGTAAGTCTTGAATGTACTCCTTGACTTCTTTGTAGAGTGGCTTTGGGATAGCAGAATAGGACTTCTGAACTGGGATATCATCTTTAAGTGAGATTGACATCTGGAGACTAGGAATACAACCAATGTCATTCTCATCACGAGCGAACACTGTGGATTCTTCATAAAGCATCCTTCTAACAACTTCCTGCTGACTTTCTTCTAAGTGGCTTAAGTTGACAGGAGGGTGCCATAATTCTGCCCGATGGGTTTCCTCAACTCTCACCTCAGGTGTAACGCCAAACTGATTTACAGTGTGGTGGGCAGCCTGGTCAGTTTCAATTACTTTGGAAATGGCATGGATGGTACCAATTACTGTCTTCCGTGGAAGCATGATATTGTGCTTGGTATAATTATTAATGGGCACTTCGACATATGGACTACTAGTACGACTGACTTCCACGAGCCCTTCAGCCACAATCAGTTGCTCTAATGGTGTGCTATTGTTGTCTGTCTTAAACAGCACTACTGGTTCATGTGGACTAAAGTCAACAGGGATATTGCACTTTATGCGTGTAACTTCGCCTGGAAGGACAACAATGTCCTGGGGCCCCACCTTTGCCGGAGCTTGTTCTAAGTCAGTAGTCCTTGACTGGATGAAATTTACAATGACACTAGCCTCCTCCTCTCTAATCTCCATTGCCCCGCTCAAAAGGTTGGCCAGCGTAAGCGGTATACGTGGTCCACTTTCTTGCCCTTCAATAAGTTCTTCAATAACATTGAACCCTAGTACTGGTCTTTCAAGGCTCATGTGGCTCACTAAGAAAGGCACTTGAATGGACAAATCTGGATCATCATTCCCTGGCAGGTTCACCCTTGCTTCTACCCAACCATCAAAGGGGAGAATTTCTCCGTTTACTGCATGGACATTAAGAGCTTTGGTCCCCATCAGCTCACTTAGAGATCGGATAGGCAAATCAGGTAAGTACTTGGCTCTCCATGAGTGATCAAGAATGCTACTTGAGCTCCAGTGTCGAGGAGGACTGTTACAGAATATCCATTTATGTAACACTTGAGCAGACATTTACTACCAATTAGCTGAGCCATTTTTTCATTATTTGGTGGTCCCTCACAAGTAGCTGGCATCAGTGTCGGCGTAGTATTACGTGTTTCGACATCAGAGTGGGACTGCTTCCTTAAGCCGGTCACAGGTTGTCCCTCTGCCGTGACCGAACCTCGTTTCCCGAAGGCTTTGGTTTCCTCATGCATCCTATGACTTTATGCTCTTCTTCACCACACAGGAAGCAATGAGTGCAGTTCGTTAGGCCCTTTCGCACACACTCTGGGCATCTGTAAGGTCGACTCCTTTTTAGCATGTGGGGCTGATTAACACTACATGAATATGCATGTTCATTCACTTTAGATTGTCTCAGCGAATCAACAACAGTGGTAAGTGCTTCAATATGTGCTGTTAATTGCTGTAGTGTTTTGACTTGGCTCTTGGGTTCTAATGTCTTTTCTTGGTTTTCACAGTCAGGAGATAGCTGTGCACTATAGGCAGTAGGTGGCCTTTGACGAGGTTGGTGTCCCAACCTGCGTTGTCGTTCACTTTCATCACTTGTGAGTTTAATTACTTGTCTCAAGAGCACTTCATCAGTGACTGTATCATCGGAAAGAAGGGACCTTAATTCTCTCCTTATGTCACTGCATTTAGTGTTGAAACCTTGGAAGACTGTGTGAAGAAATACGTTCTGGACAGTATGGGCATCATACCTAATATCCGAGCCAGCCTGCCTGGATGCGAACATCACCTTTTGTTTCAGTCCTATCATACTGTAGAGAAACTGTTGGGGGGTTTCACCATCTAATTGCTTTGCACACATTAACTCTTGGAATAGTTCAGTGCTGTTCCTCTCGCCAAGATGGGACTGCAAGAAGCTTTTCAACTCTTCAAGAGACATGTCTTCCTTGTTGATCAGCATATCTTTGAAATGACCAGGTTTGATAATTCGCAATACACCTCGGATAATTTCACTGCTGCCGAAGTTTTCTTTCACACCCTCTTCTATTTGTTTCCACAAGTTGTTGTAGCTAATGTCAGCAGAATGGTCTCCAATCTGACCACCTTGAATCTTGAATTCTCTCCGTTGTAATAAGGGGAGATCTTTTAGTGGTATCATACTGTCAGCCCTAATCAGAGGTGAGTGTGCCCTTTCAGTGTTACCAGAGGATGTACTGTGATGCCTATTTGAGGGGAGTCTATCCACTGTGTGTGTCATGTGTCCTAATCCCTCTTCACTGAATGTTGGTTGATTATTATTAGCTTTGTTTGTGCTGGGACCAGTGCCTGCAATTTTAAGTGGGATGGCTGGAGGTGTGGCAGCTACCTCAATGTCTGTGTCCCCACCTAAAACGGGTGTACTTAGGTTACGCTTCTGAATAAACTCCTCAATCACATCCTGCAAAAACAGTAACTGTGCCATACCCCTATCCTCAAGTGCTAGCAAGGTAGTACAATTCAGATATTCAAACACATATTCAAAGCACGTTTCCTCATCATCTTGGCTCAAAATAGACTGATCTAGTTCAGGTACCGGAGTGATGCTTTTGGCAATCTGGAAGACTTCATCGGTGGTTAACTTGTGCAGGCTTTTCTTGATGGCCCAGACCAGTCCCTTCCTTTCTGTGTCAGACATGATGCACGCTTTTGGATGCTTGGCTCACTGTGGCACACGCTCCTGGCTAGGATTCCCCTTTCGTTTGGTCACCTTCGCCTCTCTAGCTGCCCACTTGGAGCTCCAGCTCCTTGCACGGACCTCGCGCCTCACTGTCACTCAGGAATCACTGGATCTGCTCAACCAGACTGGACAAGCGATCCCGGACGAGCCCCCATGAATCTGTTACACATCTAGGATACAAGATGTTGTAGCAGATATATCCTGTGAAAACAGGAGAAATAAAGACACAGGAGAACAGCAGTTGTGCTTCGTTTAGTGTCTCTTCTGGAATGAGCCAGAGAGAGCAACTTCCCGGTTAGCTAGAACATGTTCTCCTGTACAAGAGTGCCCTCTAGCGGCCATAGCTGGAATGAACTTACAAGGGTTTTTTTCTTTTAGATTTGAAGAATGAGTGACCCTAATAATTACAAGCATAAAAAAAAGAATTATTGTGACCATGTATGAATTTCTTTATATAGGGGTCACAAATGCGTTGAGCAACGGGAAGCCAATGAAGTTTTTGTAGAACAGGTGTAATATGATCACGGGAGCGAGTATGAGTAAGGAGGCGAGCAGCTGAATTCTGGATATACTGAAGTTTTTTTAGGATTTTGTTAGATGTACCATAAAGGATGCTATTGCAATAATCAATTCTGGATGTAATAAAAGCATGAATCAAGGTTTCGGCGGCAGAAAAGGAGAGTGATGGACGTAGACGTGCTATGTTTTTTAGATGAAAGAAAGCAATTTTGGTGATGTGATTTACATGGAGGTCAAAAGAGAGGTTGCTATCAAAAATTACACCAAGATTTCGGATGTTAGAAGACGGAGACAAAGTGTCATTATCAATGGTAATTTGAAATTTTTTTGTGGTTTTTGCCAGGGATGTAGGACCTACGATGATCATATCAGATTTTTCACAGTTTAATTTGAGGAAATTAGCTTTCATCCACAATTTCATTTCAGTGATGCAATTTGTCAGAGTGGAGTGAAGCTCAGTATTAATGGATTTGGAGGAGATGTAAAGCTGAATATCATCAGCATAGCAGTGGAAATGTAAACCATGCCGACGTATGATGTCACCAAGAGGGAGCATATAAAGAATAAACAAAAGGGGACCTAACACTGAGCCTTGGGGAACGCCTTGGGACAGTGGAGCAATGGCAGAACTACAATTGTTGATATTAACAAACTGTTGTCTGTTTACGAGATATGACCTTAACCACAAAAGGGCAGTACCAGTGATGTTGACAGAGGATTCAAGGCGGGACAGAAGAATGGAGTGATTAATGGTGTCAAAAGCTGCAGTAAGATCAAGGAGGACGAGAATATTAATTTGTCCAGAGTCTGAGGAAAGAAGAAGGTCATTTGTGACTTTGAGGAGGGCTGACTCAGTGCTGTGCTGGGGGCGGAAACCAGACTGAAATGATTCAAATAGATTATTGGAATTTAGGTGATCTTTGAGCTGTGAGGCAACAACACGTTCCAGTATTTTCGACAGAAATGGAAGATTGGAAATGGGCCGAAAGTTACTCATAATGTTAGAGTCAAGTCCAGGTTTTTTAAGTATGGGAGTAACAGCAGCCAATTTGAGTGATTGAGGGACTGAGCCAGAACTAAGAGAGGAATTGATTATCTCTGTGATAAGTGAGGAGATATCTGGAAAACAACCCTTAACAAGTTTTGATGGAGCAGGATCCAAAACACAAGTGGAGCTTCGCATCCCTGTCAAGATCTCAGATAGGTCCAAATGAGACACAGGTGAGAACTGAGACAGAGGCTGGGTAATAAATTGAGGTGAGACAGGCGGAGAAACAGAGATGACAGGGGAAACTGTCAGAAAATTGTGGATATTCTCAACTTTTGTTTGAAAAAATTAGAGGTAAGAGTTACACTTGTCAACTGTAAAGGAATTGGTAGTATTGTCAACTGGTTTGAGAAGTTTATTTATTGTGGAAAAGAGAGTCTTAGGATTTGTTGATCCAGCATGTATGAGTTCGGAATAGTAAGTGGATCGGGCTGCCGTAAGAGCGTCTTTGTAATGTTGAAGATAATCAGAATAAATCTGATAATGTACTGTTAGACCGGTTTTCTTATAAAGTCTTTCAAGCTGGCGTTTATGGGATTTCATTTGGTGAAGCTCAATTATGTACCATGGTGCAGAATGACTAAATGAAACAAATTTGGTTCTCAAAGGAGCCAGCTCATCAAGACATGAGGCGAGTATGTCATTATAGTAATCGACAAGGTCAGATGAATTACTAGACAGTACAGGACAGACAGACATCTTTTTAACAAGAGAATCTGAGAAAGCAGAGGGAGAGATATATTGAAGATTCCTGAAGGATATTTTATGTTTAGCTCTAGTGATGGGTTTAGTGACCTCAATGTCCATGATGATTGTCAAATGATCAGAGACAGTAAGGTCATGGCTGGACGGCTGATGAACTAGGACACCAGTAGAGCATACAAGGTCAAGAGTATGACCTTCTTTATGAGTTAGAAAATGTATATGTTGTGTGAAATTAAAACACTGTAACTTCCAAAAATTCCCTGGCAAATTTACAGTTGTTGTCATCAATATGGATGTTAAAATCACCCATAAGCAGTACAGAGGATGAGAGGGCACTAAGCTGGGTTAAAAAATCTGAAAAGTCAGAGAGAAAGGAAGCGTTTGGCTTTGGCGGACGATAAACCACAGCAGTGACCAGAGGAGTAGGCCCTGAAAACTTGAAAGCCAGGTGTTCAAAAGAAAGAGCAGCAGGAAAAGACAAAGTGGTTATTTTAATATCATCCCTATAGACTGCAGCAACACCACCACCTCGCCCTTCCATACGAGGTTCATCAATATACGAGTATCCCATTGGCGTGGTCTGATTTAACGTAAAATAATCCAAGGGTTTATGCCAAGTTTCAGTGAGATAGAAAAAGTCTAGTTCACTGTCAGATATAAATTCACTGAGTACAGTACTTTTTGTGTTTAGTGAATGAACATTAAGCAATGCCATTTTCAAGTAATATTGTTGTGTAGTTGGCTGTGAGGAACGAGGAAGAGAACGGAGATTTGCAAGGCTACTCCGTGTTTCCCATCCCACTCCGTGGACAGCATTGTCATGGAGACTACACCGCTACTAGTGTGCAAGGCAGCAGTGCTCTGAAGATGTGTTTGCGGAGCAGCAGTGCGCACGGCTGACCAGAAGGATGGAATAGCGTTACCGTTTCGAAAATAAACAAGCTTTCTCCGGGAGCCCCTGTGAATATAACGAGGCCGGCGAAGGAGTCCAAGCTGTTTGATGACTGAAATACACGATGGAGTAGTGCAATTGTTGAACTTCCTCAGCTGGTCAACGGAATAGTTCAACATTGTGCCGATCCCAGGAAAACTCATCCACCGTTCACCACCGGCCGCAGACGCGATGTGCAGTAGAAAGAACAAAAAGTATCAAAAGAACAAATAAAAATATCAAAAGTAACATAAAAGAAATAGAGCCACAAGGTGTGTAAAAAGATGAAAACGAAAAACGATAAAAATTCAGTAAAATACGATAAAATACGGTAACGGTAGCGGCAGCCAAATGCGCCAGCGTCCACCATCAATATAAAATACATCAAGAAAACTGAAATAATTGAATCTAATTCTGCACACGGGGTGGAGCTGTCTGCAATATATGCATTACACATGTAAAGTTAGATTTTAGTTCATAACTTTCTGTTTGACAAACTTGTTAGACATCCCATTCCAAAACTATGGACTTTAATATGGTGTTTGTCCCTGGGTTTGCCTTATCACACCTTGTGTTAGAGTGGGACCTCACACCTCTACATCCATCAGCCTCAGCTCAGGCTCTCCACAGGGCTGTGTGCCGAGTCCCCTGCTCTACACCCTGTATACTTACGACTGCACCACTGCTCACACCAGCAATACCATCATTAAATTTGCCGGCGACACCACCATTGTAGGGCTTATCTCTGGAGACAATGAGACTGCCAACCAGGACGAAGTGGAGCGGTTGTCGTTGTGGTGTAAGGACAACAATCTGCTTCTGAACATGGCAAAGGCAAAAGAGCTGGTTATTGATTTTAGGAAGGTGAGAAGTGTCATTCAACCCATAACCATAAATGGGGTCTGTGTGGAAAGGGTCACATACTTTCGCTTCCTGGGCATTAATATCGAGGAGGACCTAACCTGGGGTGTGAACATCACAGAACTGATGAAGAAGGCACAGCAGAGACTCTACTTTCTGAGGACACTCAGGAGAAATAACATCGATCAGAGACTGCTGGTGTCCTTCTACCGTTCTACCATAGAGAGCATCCTCACTCACGTGGTTCTCCAGTAGCGCTGCAGCACACAAAAAAGAACTACAGAGGATTGTGAGCTAACAAAATTGTAATGGACAAATCTCACCCCGGCCACCATCTGTTTCAGTTGTTACCGTCAGGCAGACGGTATAGGACTTTTAAGACAAGGACAAACCGGCTCAGAAATAGCTTCTACCCCACCGCGGTACGAACCTTGAATATTTCTTTGTAGGGTTGTTTTTGGAACACACGGGACTGTGCAATTTTCGGACAGTGTTTACAGGGGTAAATTTCCGGGCAATTTCACTATGTTTACAAGGGTAATGTGCAATTTTTAGAATTTTTTACAAATGGTTATGTGCAATTTTTCACCAGCCTGCTACCAAACAGAAATCTATTATTCTATTGTCTATTGTCTATTGTCATTGTAAAGTCTGTAAATTTTTACATTTTTGATATTTTGTAAATTCTAGTTTTTCTCTTTGGTTATTGTTTGTAAACACTTGAGAGTGTGGCACCTTAATTTCGTTATACCTGGTATAATGAGATATTCTGATTCTGATTCTGAATCAACAGTGAATCTTTAGTGAATCTACAGTGAATCTATAATAAATCAATAATGAATTAACAGTGAATCTATAATGAATCTTTAATGAATCAACAGTGAATCTTTAGTACAGTGAATCTTTAGTGAATCTACAGTGGATCTATAATGAATCTATAAGGATTCAACAGTGAATCTATAATGAATCAACAGTGAGTCTGTAATGCATCAACAGTGAGTCTATAGTGAATCAACAGTGAATCTATAATGAATCAACAGTGAATCTATAGAGAATCAATAATGAATCAACAATAAATCTGTAATGATTCTATAGTGAATTAACAGTGAATCAATAGTGAATCTATAATGAATCTATAATGCATCAACAGTGAATCTTTAGTGAATCAATAACGAATCAATAATGAATCTTTAGTGAATCTATAATGAATCTATAATGAAACAATAATGAATCAACAGTGAATCTATAATGAATCTATAATGAATCTATAACGAATCAACAGTGAATCTATAGAGAATCTATAATGAATCAACAGTGAATCTATAATGAATCTATAATGAATCTATAACGAATCAACAGTGAATCTATAGAGAATCTATAATGAATCAACAGTGAATCTATAATGAATCTATAATGAATCAACAGTGAATCTATAGAGAATCTATAATGAATCAACAGTGAATCTATAATAAATCTGTAATGAATCAACAGTGAATCTATAGAGAATCAATAATGAATAAACAATAAATCTGTAATGAATATATAGTGAATCAACAGTGAATCAATAGTAAATCTATAATGAATCAATAACGAATCAATAATGAATCAACAGTGAGTCTGTAATGAATCAACAGTGAGTCTATAGTGAATCTATAGAGAATCTACAGAGAATCTAGAATGAATCTAGAATGAATCTATAAATAATCTAAAGTGAGTTAATAGAGAATCTGTAGCGGAGGAAACGGAGCTAATTTCTCTGTCTCAGACTGCGATGGAACCGCCGCGACGCCGGAGCGCTACGTCGTCGCGCGTCGGGTCATGACGTGAACTGAATTATGGGCCGAGGGGCGAGTACACGAGGACATTTTGTCATCCGGTACAAACCAGTTCAAGCATCGTGGTCAGAAGTATGTGGACAGGGCGCCCAGGTGAGATTCTGAACTCAGCTCTGCTACTGGTCAGCTGGGCGCCATCTAGTGGGCACAATTGGCATTGCCTACAGCAGACACCAATTGGCCACTGGAAGGAGCATGAAGCAGGCAAATATACCCTCCTCGAACGCATTCGGGATCCCCAGCAGTGGAAGACTATGCTAAATCAGGAGAAAAATGGACAAAAAGCAGAAATAAATAAAAAAATTAAAATTTGTGGACGCCTGAGCATCAGCTTGTTAGCATTAAGGGGTTAAAGGGTCCCGGGTTTATACCTGCTGTCCATCCAGTGATTCCAGGTAGTTCCGGACCCGTCATGACCCTGACCAGGATGGAACAGTTACTGAAAATAAAATAAACGATGAGTGATTGAACAGACAGGGGTGCAAATAACAAAATGTCCTCGTGTACGAAGCCTGAGTCTGTTTTTTTAACTCCAGTCCAACCCCAGCTCGGCCTGAACACCAGGACGCATCATCACGCTGGATCAGACGTCCTGATGTTCAGGTCTGTAAAGCATGAAGCTGTGCAGATCCTTCAGGACTGGAGTTAAAAATAATAATAATAATATAATTCATGCACTCAAAAAAGAAAAAAACAACAAATTATATTTATTTTATGTTTTTTTTAAAATCTATTTAGATCAATCTCATTTAGTCAGTATAAGAGTATATACGTCCACACGATTTTTTCCACTTATATCACATATTTATGTGTATATTTTAATCTACAGTGTATCACAACAGTGAGTACACCCCTCACATTTCTGCAAATATTTTATTATATCTTTTCATGGGACAACACTATAGAAACAAAACTTGGATATAACTTAGAGTAGTCAGTGTACAACTTGTATAGCAGTGTAGATTTACTGTCTTCTGAAAATAACTCAACACACAGCTATTAATGTCTAAATGGCTGGCAACATAAGTGAGTACACCCCACAGTGAACATGTCCAAATTGTGCCCAAAGTGTCAATATTTTGTGTGACCACCATTATTATCCAGCACTGCCTTAACCCTCCTGGGCATGGAATTCACCAGAGCTGCACTGGTTGCTACTGGAATCCTATTCCACTCCTCCATGATGACATCACGGAGCTGGTGGATGTTAGACACCTTGAACTCCTCCACCTTCTGTAAAGGAAAGGATCGGAGGCTTTACTTTGCTCAGGTTAACTTTTATTAATGAGCTTCAGCCATGCAACAGCATACACACACACCGTCTCGGTAACCCTCTCCTTGTGTTTATCTCCCCTCCCAGCCCACCTTGAACTCCTCCACCTTCTGTAAAGGAAAGGATCGGAGGCTTTACTTTGCTCAGGTTAACTTTTATTAATGAGCTTCAGCCATGCAACAGCATACACACACACCGTCTCGGTAACCCTCTCCTTGTGTTTATCTCCCCTCCCAGCCCACCTTGAACTCCTCCACCTTCTGTAAAGGAAAGGATCGGAGGCTTTACTTTGCTCAGGTTAACTTTTATTAATGAGCTTCAGCCATGCAACAGCATACACACACACCGTCTCGGTAACCCTCTCCTTGTGTTTATCTCCCCTCCCAGCCCTCGGCTCTCTACTGCCGTAAATAACATCGTACAAGCGCAAACACATTTTTTACTACCGTATATGACATCTTCCCCCTTTTATTTATTTATTTATTTTTTTAATGTTTAGTAACAACATATTTAAGTATCTCACGTACTTTAACATAGTACTGCATTATCACCAACACAATTACGTCACAAATCAACATTACTGACAACAATACAACTTATTCCCATTTCTAACTTTACAGTTAACTTTTCACCATTTTCATATACAGATATTTTTTTTCTATATATATTCACTGCCACCCCCTCAAAAAAAAATAAGATCCATGTTAGTTTTACAGGTCAAGCCTGTTTACTGGCCTACACACTCTACCAGACCTAGTCACAGTCGGAGTAGACAAAGCGTTTGCGGGTTTGTCCAGACTCTGACTAGTAGGAACAGTCACAGACGTAGTGACTACATCAGAAAGAATACCTGTCTCTTTGTTTTGGTCAGCTGTTACTTGGGCAGGTTTAGAAACTGGCCCTAACTGAAGATGACGGCGATTCCGCCGCAGCTCCGCTCCCTGCTGCGTCCTGACAACAAAAGATCTTGGGGTTGTGCTCTCACTCGAGACCACTGCTGGTAAAGACCACGACCTTTCATGATCCAACCTACAGAACACAGCACCTCCTGGTTGCAGTGCAGGTAAGGGCTTGGCTCCATGACGGCGGTTGAAGTAGTAAGCCTGTTTAGCCTTCTCCTTACTGTCCTTTACCTTCACTGCAGTTCTATTTGGCCATTTTGGTAGTAGATTCTTCTCCAAGGTAGGTAGTGTAGTTCTGATTTTCCTCCCCATCAGCAACTCAGCTGGGCTGAAACCAGTGGAGGAACATGGAGTGGACCTGTAGCTCATCAGAGCCATCACAGGATCATTTTGTTTGAGAATTTTATTTGCCGTTTGCACAGCTCTCTCAGCATGTCCATTACCTTGTGGATGGTGGGGACTCGAAGTACAGTGCTTAAAGTCAAGCTGTCTAGCAAAGTCCTGAAATTCAGCACATGAGAACTGTGGTCCATTATCGCTCACTACCTCATCTGGGATACCAAATCTAGCAAAAACTGTTTTCAGTTTATTTATCACTTGTAAACTTGTTGTTGTTGGCAAGTGTAAAATTTCAATAAATCTGGAGTAATAGTCTGAAATTACCAGGTACTGATGGTGTTTGTACTCACACAAGTCCATTGCAATTCTCTTCCAGGGTCGTTCAGGAAGTGCTGTAGAGATGAGAGGTTCCTTTTGTTGTGTTCTTTTCAGTTCACGGCACACCTGGCATGATGTCACAAGCTCGCTTATTTCCTTGCTAATCTTGGGCCACCACACAGATGAATTTGCTCTCTCTCGACATTTCACTAGTCCCTGGTGCCCTTCATGGATTTTCTGGAGAATTTCGCTCCTCATCAGCCGTGGCACAACAATTCTACTCCCTCTGAGGACAAGGCCATCGTAAACTGACAGTTCAGATTTCACTTGGATGTACTCTCTTGCACTCTCAGGTACGCTGCTTAAGTGCTCAGGCCATCCAGTTCTTATGAGTTTCATGACAGACAGCAATTCAGCATCAAAGGATGTAGCTGCTCTAATTTCCTCCATTTTGCTTGGAGAAGCAGGGATTCCCCCTATTACACTAGCCACGTAACATGCTACCTCACTGTGCGTTTTGGATTCTACCCCCATGGCAGCCAGCGGACTGCGTGACAAGGTGTCAGCGATGACCAGATTTTTCCTGGAGCATATTCTGCAATGGGGTTAAATCTCATAAGCCTCATGAGAAGACGCTGACAACGTAAAGGTACATTGTCCAGGCTGCGGTTGTTGATAAGGGGTACTAATGGCTTGTGGTCTGTCACAAGTTTAAACTTCTCCAGTCCATTGAGGTATCTGTCGAACCTCTCACATGCCCACACGCCAGCCAAACTCTCCTTCTCTATTTGAGCGTAGCGCGTTTCTGCTTCAGTTAGGCGTCTGGAGCAAAATGCCACAGGTTTCCACTGCTCTCCATGGAGCTGAAGGAGAACTCCTCCCAGTCCATAACTACTTGCATCTGCTGGCATAGCAGTGGGCTTGTTTACGTCATAGTAGGCAAGTACTGGTGCAGTCGTCAGCAGTTCTTTTATGTTTTCAAAAGCTGTTTGTTGTGCATGATCCCATGTCCATGTGTTCTTGTTTCTTTTTAGAAGCTCATATAGTGGTTGTCCTACAGTTGAGAGGTTGGGAATGTATCTTCCTAGATAATTCACCATTCCCAGTATTCTTTTCAACTCCTGCACGTCTGCAGGTGGCGGTAGCTGCCGAATGGCTTCCACCTTGTCGGGGTCTGGGCGGATACCGGACTGGTCAATTAGATGTCCGAGGAACCGTAGCTGGTTCTGCCTGATAGAGCACTTCTCACGGTTGAGTTTCATGCCAGCTGTCTCAATGCGCTGCATCACCATCTCCAGGCAACGATCGCGCTCTTCTGTTGTAGTTCCATAAACTAGAATGTCATCCATAAAGACTTCAACGCCCTACAGCCCCTGTAGTGTCTCTTTCATCTTTCTTTGGAAGATTTCTGGAGCGCTGGTAATCCCGAATGGAAGACGCTTGAAATTGAATCTTCCGAATGGTGTTATGAAAGTGGTTAGTTTACAGCTGTCTGGGTGCAGCGGTATCTGGAAGAAACCACTGGCAGCATCAAGTGAGGAGAATACAGTGGCTCCACTTAGTTTTGCTGTGATCTCTTCTGTAGTAGGCAGTATATACTGTTCTCTTTTTACAGCCTCGTTCAGTTTCTTGAGATCAACACAAATACGGACTTTACCTGTGCTCTTCTTTAAGACTGGCACTATAGGTGCACACCAGTCAGTGGGCTGCGTCACTCTCGCAATAATGCCATTTCTCTCCATCCTCTGGAGCTCCTCTTTGACCTTTTGCAACATGGGGAAAGGTACACGCCGTGCTGCATGTACTGCATATGGCTGAGCATTGTCTTTCAGCTGTATTTTTACAGGTTCAGTCTTTAATGTCCCATGCTCACCGAATGCTTGTGAATGTCCTCTGTTGCACACTAATTGATTTACTCTTTTTACCAGATTCATTTTCACTGACAGTGGTCTGCTAAGCAGGTTGCTTACAGTGTGCCCGCGGATGACATATGCTGTGATTGGGTGTGTTTCTCCTTTATAGGTCACAGTGCTCTGAACTCGCCCTATGCACTGCAGCTCACCACCTGGACTATCCAATGGAATATTTGCAGGCTCTAGTGGTCTTCTGGGGATGAGTGAGTGGTAGGCCTCCTCGCTAATGATGCTCACATCAGCGCCAGTGTCGATTTTAAATTCTACCGGTGTGGAGCCCACCAGCAGCTTGACAGCCCATTGTTCTGATGAACCCTCTGCCTTACTCACGGCCCCTAGAAAATATGACTGCGCTTCTAGTTCAGTCACCTCTCTCACAGCTTTCCTGTTTCGACACACTCTACCCCAATGTCCAATTTTACTGCATGCATTGCATTTGGATTTTCTCGCTGGGCAGTTTTCATCTTTACTGTGCCTTCTTTTGCCACATTTCCCACACTGTCCATCATATCAACTTTTTGGCTTACCTTGGTGCTTGGTGTATTTGCTGCTCTTGTGCGTGACCTCATGTATTACTCCTGTTGCTTCTCCCTGCATGCTGACTTGTGAAGTAACCTCCTCCGACTGCCTGACTGTCTCGATGGTCAGTGCTAGTGTCAGGTCCTTCATTAGCTGCAGTCTCCGTGAGACATCTTTATCGAGTATTCCCACCACAATTCGGTCGCGAATATTCTCGTCTCTACTAGCGCCAAAGTCGCAATGTTCAGACAGTTCATACAGAGCTCTTATAAAAGTTTCGGCTTTCTCACCGGGTCTTTGCACTCGCTGATGGAAACACGCGCGTTCGTGTATTACATTCCTCCTGGGCACAAAGTACTCATCGAATTTTGCAAGCACTCTGTCAAAGTCATTTCTGTGTCCCTCTTCGTCAAATGCGAACGAACGGTAGACATTTTCAGACTCGCTTCCCATAGCGTATATCAGGCTACTCACTTGCACAGCGCCATCCTCCTTGTCCAGCTTAGTAGCGGTTCTGAATCTCACGAAACGCTGCTTCCAATCCGGCCACTCACTCGGCTTGTCGAAAGAAAAGTTTGTCGGAGGGTTGAATTTCGCCATTACTTTTTCACTTCTGACACCATGTAAAGGAAAGGATCGGAGGCTTTACTTTGCTCAGGTTAACTTTTATTAATGAGCTTCAGCCATGCAACAGCATACACACACACCGTCTCGGTAACCCTCTCCTTGTGTTTATCTCCCCTCCCAGCCCTCGGCTCTCTACTGCCGTAAATAACATCGTACAAGCGCAAACACATTTTTTACTACCGTATATGACACCTTCCACTTGAGGATGCGCCACAGGTGCTCAATTGGGTTTAGTCCATCACCTTTACCTTCAGCTTCCTCAGCAAGGCAGTTGTCATCTTGGAGGTTGTGTTTGGGGTCGTTATCCTGTTGGAAAACTGCCATGAGGCCCAGTTTTCGAAGGGAGGGGATCATGCTCTGTTTCAGAATGTCACAGTACATGTTGGAATTCATGTTTCCCTCAATGAACTGCAGCTCCCCAGTGCCAGCAACACTCATGCAGCCCAAGACCATGATGCTACCACCACCATGCTTGACTGTAGGCAAGATACAGTTGTCTTGGTACTTCTCACCAGGGCGCCGCCACACATGCTGGACACCATCTGAGCCAAACAAGTTTATCTTGGTCTCGTCAGACCACAGGGCATTCCAGTAATCCATGTTCTTGGACTGCTTGTTTTCAGCAAACTGTTTGCGGGCTTTCTTGTGCGTCAGCTTCCTTCTGGGATGACGACCATGCAGACCGAGTTGATGCAGTGTGCGGCGTATGGTCTGAGCACTGACAGGCTGACCTCCCACGTCTTCAACCTCTGCAGCAATGCTGGCAGCACTCATGTGTCTATTTTTTAAAGCCAACCTCTGGATATGACGCCAAACACGTGGACTCAACTTCTTTGGTCGACCCTGGCGAAGCCTGTTCCGAGTGGAACCTGTCCTGGAAAACCGCTGTATGACCTTGGCCACCATGCTGTAGCTCAGTTTCAGGGTGTTAGCAATCTTCTTATAGCCCAGGCCATCTTTGTGGAGAGCAACAATTCTATTTCTCACATCCTCAGAGAGTTCTTTGCCATGAGGTGCCATGTTGAATATCCAGTGGCCAGTATGAGAGAATTGTACCCAAAACACCAAATTTAACAGCCCTGCTCCCCATTTACACCTGGGACCTTGACACATGACACCAGGGAGGGACAACGACACATTTGGGCACAATTTGGACATGTTCACTGTGGGGTGTACTCACTTATGTTGCCAGCTATTTAGACATTAATGGCTGTGTGTTGAGTTATTTTCAGAAGACAGTAAATCTACACTGCTATACAAGCTGTACACTGACTACTCTAAGTTATATCCAAGTTTCATGTCTATAGTGTTGTCCCATGAAAAGATATAATGAAATATTTGCAGAAATGTGAGGGGTGTACTCACTTTTGTGATACACTGTATATATATTAACCTGTATTATGGATGCAATGAAAGTACCTGTTTTTATATTCCAACCTGTAAAATGAGTAACGTGGCTCCTGCCTTACTAAAAAAAACCGAAGTTTGTAAACCAAACGTCACCATTTTTACTAGATTTTTGTCATCAGCGTTTTATCATTGTGAAAAGCTGAAAGAAAATTAAACATAAAACTGGACGTGACGTGAGACGATGTGAAGATGTTCGAGGTTAAAGCTGCAGTGTGGAACTCGTTCATTATTTAATACATTTTATACCCAGGTCACCGATGGTTACCGGATGACGGAACAGCTGACGCTACAGGTTAAACATTACAATCAGCAATAGTGCTAGTGCTATTAGATCCATGTTTATATTTTACCGTCACCCCACTTCGTTCAGACGGAGGGATTTAATGGAGGTGAATAAAAGCGGTTGTTGTGAGGAACTGACTGCAGCATCGGTGAGGGTTTAACACAGGAAAGAACTCTTATAAACCTGGAACATTAAAGTGTTAAAAGATTTTATATTAAAAATTAAATTAATTATACTTAAACAATCTGATCACAACAGAGCTGTTTTCTTTTCAGCAGTAAACAACAGGTAAAAGTTTCCTACATTTCACCCAATGAATTGGACCCACTGCGACCCTGACCAGGATTAAGCACTGGTGAAACAGACAGTGAATAAATAAATGAAAAATAAAAGAAATCTAGATGCAGCATTTTTTCCTCCATCAATCACTTGCAGTTGCGCTTTTCTTCCACAGGGGGTCTCCAACTCTCCAAATCCTGAAGAGTTCCACACTGCAGCTTTAAACCTCCTGAACAGACTCACTGATGTTTACGCTGTTTATTTATTTATTTGTTCGTTTAAAAGCTGCAATATGTCACTTTTTTGTTAAAATAAAGTCAGTTGCATTTATAAGAGTGGGAGGAATCACGTCTCTGTGTGAGATTTCTGCAGGACGGTTCTGATCTAAGATTTGCTCAAATATCCTTTAGTTTTATTTTGTTTATTGAATTATAATATAAAATAGTTTTAGATAAAACATAAACAGTGCATTTTACTCTGTACATTCTCAGAATTCGCAGCATTTGCAACTTTAACTAAATTCCACAGAAGCTTTATAAAACGTGACATGCAGGAGTTTAAACCTACACTCAGTGTTGAGGTGTGAGATGTACAGAGCTGAATGATCACTGGAACCAGTTACTGATCTTAGTTTAAAACTTCATGATGATTTAAGCCGCTTTAAAACCAATTATTACAATAATACATAATACTTTTAAACCGTTATTTTAAACTCATCACGTGACTTGGCAGCGGTGCGGTGACGCGACACACCTGCGCTGAGCGGCTGCTTCACCTACTGTGACGTCACATGATTCCTGATCGCGGTGCTGCAGGTCCTTCAGGAGGAGGGAGAGAGTTCATCATTTTACTTCTGCACCCAGAGAAGCAACAAGCAACAGAGAGAGAGAGAGAGAGAGAGAGAGAGAGAGAGAGAGAGAGGTGAGAACAAACAACCATCTGATTTTATTTAATGTCTAATCTAATATCTCATTTCATCTGATCTCATATAATCTCATCATATTTCATCTAAAATAATCTAATATCTCATTTCATCTCATTTTATTTAATCTGATCTCATGTAATCTTAAAATATCTGATCTAAAATAATCTAATATCTCATTTCATCTGATCTAATGAACATTTGACAGTTTCAGCTCTTATCTGAATGTAATAAATGAGACGTTTCAGGACGTTTTAGTATTTGTATATGAAATAAAAAAGAATAAATAATAAAAACTGATCCACAACATCACCAGTGTTGTGAATTCATTTCAGACTCGATATTTAATCAGTTCAAAAGAATTTTGCAGCATTAATAACAGAAATGATTTGAAATGAATTTTTAATAAAAGAACTGAATTAAATTTCTTCTCCTGGGTGAATCAGATGGAGATCCAGAGAGAATCCACACCGACGCCTGAGGACGACGACATGGAGATCATCACCATCTACATTAACAGAGAATTCATGAAGCAGGTCCAGGACTCGCCGGGGAGCGCCAACGTCCGTCTGTCCGATAGTGTGGACGAGAAGGTTGGGGTCACTAAGTCCACCATCAGCGTCATGTCAGAGGAGCTTAATGTGGCCTCCTCCCTGCTGACCGACTCCGTCCTGGATGAGGACGAGGTGACCAACGTCCCCCAAATTAAGGACGAGAAGGTTGGGGACGCTGAGTCCACCATCAGCATCATGTCAAAGGAGCTTAATGTGGCCTCCTGTCAGCTGACCGACTCCGTCCTGGATAAGATCAAGGTGACCAACGTCCCCCAAAATAAGGACGAGAAGGTCGGGGGTGCTGAGTCCACCATCAGCATCATGTCAAAGGAGCTTAATGTGGCCTCCTGTCAGCGGACCAACTCTGTCCTGGACGAGATCAAGGACACTTTTGGTCAAAAGGAGAAGAGTGAGAAATCCACCATGACTGACCCGATACCAGAAATCGATCCAACCTGCAGGAAGATCCTGGTTCAGCCGGTAAAGAAGCTGCCCGCTGAAGCTCCAGCTAAAGAAGCAATCTGTGAGTAACGGCTCCACATCCAGTTCTTCATCAAACCATCATCACCAAACCGTGTTTCATTCTTCTTCTCTCATCCAAAGGCACTGCAGAAAAGATGAAGAAGAAGAAGAAGAAGGACCAGATCCTGGGATTCTTCAGAAGATCCTGGCAGACCACGAAGAGGATCTTCAACAAGAGATCAAACATGGAGATCGTTACCAAGCAGGTCCAGGACTCACTGGGGAGCACCTACGTCCACCTGCCCAATAGTGTGGAAGAGAAGGTTGGGGTCACTAAGTCCACCATCAGCGTCATGTCAGAGGAGCTTAATGTGGCCTCCTCCCCGCTGACCGACTCTGTCCTGGATGAGGATGAGGTGACCAACGTCCCCCAAAATAAGGACGAGAAGGTTGGGGGCGCTGAGTCCACCATCAGCATCATGTCAGAAGAGCTTAATGTGGCCTCCTGTCAGCTGACCGACTCCGTCCTGGATAAGATCGAGGTGACCAACGTCCCTCAAAATAAGGACCAGAAGGTCAGGGGCCCTGAGTCCACCATCAGCATCATGTCAAAGGAGCTTAATGTGGCCTCCTGTCAGCAGACCAACTCTGTCCTGGACGAGATCAAGGATACTTTTGGTCAAAAGGAGAAGAGTGAGAAATCCACCATGACTGACCCGATACCAGAAATCGATCCAACCTGCAGGAAGATCCTGGTTCAGCCGGTAAAGAAGCTGCCCGCTGAAGCTCCAGCTAAAGAAGCAATCTGTGAGTAACGGCTCTACATCCAGTTCTTCATCAAACCATCATCACCAAACCGTGTTTCATTCTTCTTCTCTCATCCAAAGGCACCGCAGAAAAGATGAAGAAAAAGAAGAAGAAGAAGAAGGACCAGATCCTGGGATTCTTCAGAAGATCCTGGCAGACCATGAAGAGGATCTGCAACAAGAGATCAAACAAAGTTTCCCCCCTCTAATTTCCCCACAATCCCCCAAATGATATTCCCTCCTCAGCTATATAGCACATTCTCAGACAATTCTCCATGTAAGATCATTTTGGTGAGGAGCAGAAGATTCAGAACTTAAACCAGCTTTTTCACCTTCAGGACTTCAGCTTTTATCGACGTGAAAATGCCGTTCCCTTTACCATCCGCCTGGCACTGCTGCGTTCTGCCCCATGTTGGTCCCTCCAGACCTGGACCGGTCCATCTTGTTCCCTCTTGCTCCCTCTTGCTTCTTGGCTGAGAGCTTCGTGGTTGAGAGCTCCGGTGTACCGGAATGTTCTCCGGTGCTCTTAGGGTCGGGGTTGTCTTAAACTTCTCTGTGCAGGATACGATCGCTGTTCCACAGACTTGGTTCCATCTTGGTACCAGAAGTCCTCATGATACCAGAGTCTGTGGTTCCTGGTAGAGATGGGAGGATCGATCGGCTATGTATCGAAATCGGCCGATTTTTTATCAAAATATGCGATCGGCCGATATTTCCTAAATTCAGCAGATCCGATCGTGTGATATACAAACATCATCTCCATGTTAAGCTTAACAGCTCAGTGGATTGATCCAGACATTGAGCTACAAAGCTCCAACCATCGTATCACCATTCAACAAACATCGCACTTTACAACCTAAAATAACATAATTAACGTTGTGCATCATACATACGATGGAATTTTGCCGATTGAAATATTTACTTTAAAAAGATAATTCAACCCGACCCCATCTAAGTCAATTCTATGAGCACATTATATGAACTCGTGGTTCACTTTGGTAAATCGTAAGCGGTTCTTGCTTTTGATGTAGATGAGAGCAGAAAACGTTACAGAGCCAATCGGAGGCAAAAGTTTATTAGTTACTAAGTTGGTTAGTTCAGGATCATTTGCAGTGACTGACAGAAAACTTTTAGCTCCACAGACAGAACGACTCTGACTCGGTTACCGCTCTGTGGTAATAGCGGTTTAATGAAGCTTTTTAATGTAAGAGAGTCACACAGAATGTTCTGTAGTAGCTGGTGTTTATTTAAAACCACGACATTAATTAATTAATTAATTAACACGGAGAGATAACTGAGAAGAGAAACGCTTCGCATAAAATGAATCGACTCGTGAATCACTTATATCAATACTGCGAACAGATCGTCTCTCTTAAAGACACACACACACACACACACACGTGGCAGCATTTGGCACCGGTTTATCTTCACTGTTTCCCTATTTCAAGTTTTTTTCAGACTGAACTGGATAACATTAAACCTGCGTGTGTGGTCAGTTAGACTAATGAAATATGTCTCCTGTGGGTGAAAAAATAAATTGCTTTAGTTTAAAAAGTAAACCCCCCGTCAACCCCCCCCCCAATCCGAATCGGCTATCGGCCTATCACCCTCAAAGAAGATTAGAGATCGAAATCGGTGCCAAAAACCCTGATCGGTACATCTCTAGTTCCGGGTGCTTCTGAGAACTGTTGGTTGCTCGTGGTGGTGGTGTTGGATTTCAGAAGGAATTCTGGGACTTTGTGAGCTGAGCTTGATCATCTTAGATGTTGGGCTCCCCCAGTACCAGGATTCTGGCTTCAACACCTCAAGTGTTGGATTTCTGAAGGAATTCTGGGACTTTGTGAGCTGAGCTTCATCTTCTTAGATGTTGGGCTCCTCCAGTACCAGGATTCTGGCTTCAACACCTCAAGTGTGGGATTTCTGAAGGAATTCTGGGACTTTGTAAGCTGAGCTTCATCTTCTTAGATGTTGGGCTCCTCCAGTACCAGGATTCTGGCTTAAACACCTCAAGTGTTGGATTTCTGAAGGAATTCTGGGACTTTGTGAGCTGAGCTTGATCATCTTAGATGTTGGGCTCCTCCAGTACCAGGATTCTGGCTTCAACACCTCAAGTGTTGGATTTCTGAAGGAATTCTGGGACTTTGTGAGCTGAGCTTGATCATCTTAGATGTTGGGCTCCTCCAGTACCAGGATTCTGGCTTCAACACCTCAAGTGTTGGCTTTCTGAAGGAATTCTGGGACTTTGTGAGCTGAGCTTGATCATCTTAGATGTTGGGCTCCTCCAGTACCAGGATTCTGGCTTCAACACCTCAAGTGTTGGATTTCTGAAGGAATTCTGGCACTTTGTGAGCTGAGCTTGATCATCTTAGATGTTGGGCTCCTCCAGTACCAGGATTCTGGCTTCAACACCTCAAGTGTTGGCTTTCTGAAGGAATTCTGGGACTTTGTGAGCTGAGCTTGATCATCTTAGATGTTGGGCTCCTCCAGTACCAGGATTCTGGCTTCAACACCTCAAGTGTTGGATTTCTGAAAGAATTCTGGGACTTTGTGAGCTGAGCTTCATCTTGAGAGATGTTGGGCTCCTCCAGTACCAGGATTCTGGCTTCAACACTTCAAGTGTTGGATTTCTGAAGGAATTCTGGGACTTTGTGAGCTGAGCTTGATCATCTTAGATGTTGGGCTCCTCCAGTACCAGGATTCTGGCTTCAACACCTCAAGTGTTGGATTTCTGAAGGAATTCTGGAACTTTGTGAGCTGAGCTTGATCATCTTAGATGTTGGGCTCCTCCAGTACCAGGATTCTGGCTTCAACACCTCAAGTGTTGGATTTCTGAAGGAATTCTGGGACTTTGTGAGCTGAGCTTCATCTTCTTACATGTTGGGCTCCTCCAGTACCAGGATTCTGGCTTCAACACCTCAAGTGTTGGATTTCTGAAGGAATTCTGGGACTTTGTGAGCTGAGCTTGATCATCTTAGATGTTGGGCTCCTCCAGTACCAGGATTCTGGCTTCAACACCTCAAGTGTTGGATTTCTGAAGGAATTCTGGGACTTTGTGAGCTGAGCTTGATCATCTTAGATGTTGGGCTCCTCCAGTACCAGGATTCTGGCTTCAACACCTCGTGTTGGATTTCTGAAGGAATTCTGGGACTTTGTGAGCTGAGCTTCATCTTGAGAGATGTTGGGCTCCTCCAGTACCAGGATTCTGGCTTCACCACCCCATACAGAGCATCATCAGTTATCTCAGCATCGTCATATTCTTGATGTACCTGCTCAGCATGTCTTCTACCCTGTGGAACTCTTAGATCTGGAAAATTAAATCATTTCCTCTTGGGGGCAGAACAGAGCTCCGTAGCAAATAAAGCCGAAGACGTGACGCCCGCTCCTTACCCAGGTTCTGAAACGAGATGTGGATCTAGCTGAGAACGTGAATATCTCCGGCCGGCTGCTTCCTTCTCTTCCCTTTCCCTTCTTCTCCATCAATAAAGCTGGTGTCAGATGAATGCTGGTTGTAGGAATCGTGTTTGTGATGAGATTTTACACACAATCATCTAGAGCAGGGGTATTCAACTAAAATTTAAAGGGGTCCAGTTAGAGAAAATTTCTTGAAGCGAAGGTCCGAAATGTTTAACTATATATATATATATAATGTAAATATATTGATATTTACATTTACATTTTCAGCATTTAGCAGACGCTTTTATCCAAAGCGACTTACACAATGAGCGGAACACAATGAGCAATTGAGTGTTAAGGGCCTTGCTCAGGGACCCAACAGTGGCAACTTGGTGGTGGCGGGGCTTGAACCGGCAACCTTCTGTTTATTAGTCCAGTACCTTAACCACTATAACATATATACAATATAGTATAATGTAGCCTAGTAGTTGTATCAACATCTGCATGTTATCAATAACTGTCAAATCAAATGTCTGTTTATTTATTAGGATTTTAACGTCATGTTTTACACTTTGGATACATTCATGACAGGAACGGTAGTTACTCATTACACGAGATTCATCAGGTCACAAGGTTATATCGAACACAGTCATGGACAATTTAGTATCTCCAATACACCTCACTTGCATGTTTTTGGACTGTGGGAGGAAACCGGAGCACCGAAGGAAACCCATGCGGACACGGGGAGAACATGCACACACAGAGAGGACCCGGACCGGACAATAAATTGTGTTCCAGTGGGAAGTAAGAACAGAAATGAGTCTCTCCATCATTAAATGCTGTAATTTCGCTGTACACGTTTCTTTTTTGGAGAGCGCCATTTGTCTCCTGTCTCACTCGTCTTTTTCTCAACTTTCTCCTGCACAGTTGTCTGTATCTCTCCCTTAATTTTTTCTACATTCGCTATCTTTCTTTTAATTTCCACCGTCTTTTCACATGTAACTCGCCTCTAACTCTCTCAACTGTCTGCACTGCAGTCGCAGTGTTTACCGGCTGGAATGCACAGACTTGATTGGCTGAGTGGTGTCAAGTGATTGGTTCTCATCCGCTAAACCGCTACCGTAAAGACTACAAAAGCTGCGCCGGTTAAAATAGAAGCGCTCCGTCAGGTTTCAAATCCTAACTTTCTGTTTTGGCTATAGGTCCGGGTCCGTATGGGACAGCTTCTGGGTCCGGACCCGGACCGTGGTCCGCCTGTTAGTGACCTCTGATCTAGAGAATCGAATCGAACCGTGAAGAAGCTCAGCAGAAGCTCAGCAGTGGATCCGAACCAACATTCACAACAGAGACTTTCATTCATACTGAGATTCTTCAGGTTTCTTTTAGGTTTTAATTCTTATAAAAAAAACAGAAGCTGGAAAAAGTCAAATAAACACAAAGAAACTAAAACATAAAAGAATGAAAAGATTTTCTAGTAAAGAGGTGTGTGTGTGTGTGTGTGTGTGTGTGTGTGTGTTTTCTGCCTTTTGCTCAATTAATCGGACCCACCACAACCCTGACCAGGATAAAGCAAACAGAATAAATATATTAAAATCACCTCCTGGTTTCTACACTCACTGTCCATGTTATCAGCTCCACTTACCATATAGAAGCACTTTGTAGTTCTAAAATTACTGACTGTAGTTTATTTGTTTCTACATGTTTTGTTACCCCCTTTCATGCTGTTCTTCAATGGTCAGGACCCCCACAGAGCAGGTATTAGATAGATAGATAGATAGATAGATAGATAGATAGATAGATAGATAGATAGATAGATAGATAGATAGATAGATAGATAGATAGATAGATAGATAGATAGATAGATAGATAGATAGATAGATAGACAGACAGATACTTTATTGATCCCGAAGGAAATTAGAGTCCCAGTAGCATTGTACATCAAATCAAATCAAATACACACTATAAAGAAAAAATACAACAATATAAATTCGAAAAAAGTACAAACACTTTGACAGATTGAATGTAACCTGAGTTTTACATATACTGCATAGCAGTGGCGGCTGCTGGTCTTTCAAAGAGGGGAAGCTCATTGTCGGCTTACATCATAAAATTTGTCAATTTATTTACACATAAATTCTGCCCTCTGTTCCTTTTACAAGAAAATGGCCTGAAATGGGTTACAGCAGTTTGTCTTTCGACTTCACTTGCAAAATCCGCGATGGGACTGAAGCTCCTAGTGATTAAGTGACTAATGAAGTGTATTGCTTTGGCAATACGAATGTCCCTATTTGTCATGCCAATAAAGCCTCTTCTGAGTTTGAGTTTGAGAAGTGACGGTGTAGCGCTCAAACTAGCTGTCAATCAAAACGGGATTCAGCGTTTCGACTGATCCTCCAATCATCTTGCAGAAGCTCAGCGTCCACACCCGCCCACAGCTCCATTCACCCCCAGAGACGCTCAGCGTCCGGGGGCGGGACAAAATCGAGGCATTTATCCAATGACCGGCGAGTTTCGAAGCAATGAAAAAAAAACCTCAACGCAGTCCCATAGAAGTGAAGAGACGCTCAGCTTCTGTGGGCAAATGCATCTATACGGGAATGTATGAGTTAAGTTAAGAAAATCGAGTCGATTTGTGATAATTAGCTGATTCTGAACGAACTCATCCTCGAGATATACGTATTCTAACGCATTTGTAGTCAATGAAATGTTAACACAACTGTACATATTTGACCATTTAATTTTGGACATTTTAGGGGAAGCTGAGCTTCCCTTGCAGTCTTAGAGAAATCGCCACTGCTGCATAGCTACAGAGCAGTTATAAATGATGAGGATGGATTGAACAAAATAACCAAATGGAATGGAATTAAAAGTAAAAGTGCAGGAAGGTGCAGTTCCAAGTATACAGTACACGGTCCAGATTAAATATAGATTAAATATTAAATATAAAGTGAAGTGATAAGTGACAAGTATTGCACATTGGATTGGGCCAATATAGCCATAACTACAGGGGTTGGACAAAATAACTGAAACACTTGGTTTTAGACCACAATAATTTATTAGTATGGTGTAGGGCCTCCTTTTGCGGCCAATACAGAGTCAATTGGTCTTGGAAATGACATATACAAGTCCTGCACAGTGGTCAGAGGGATTTTAAGCCATTCTTCTTGCAGGATAGTGGCCAGGTCACTACGTGATGCTGGTGGAGGAAAACGTTTCCTGACTCGCTTCTCCAAAACACCCCAAAGTGGCTCAATAATATTTAGATCTGGTGACTGTGCAGGCCATGGGAGATGTTCAACTTCACTTTCATGTTCATCAAACCAATCTTTCACCAGTCTTGCTGTGTGTATTGGTGCATTGTCATCCTGATACACGGCACCGCCATTGGATGCACATGGTCCTCCAGAATGGTTCGGTAGTCCTTGGCAGTGACGCGCCCATCTAGCACAAGTATTGGGCCAAGGGAATGCCATGATATGGCAGCCCAAACCATCACTGATCCACCCCCATGCTTCACTCTGGGCATGCAACAGTCTGGGTGGTACGCTTCTTTGGGGCTTCTCCACACCGTAACTCTCCCGGATGTGGGAAAAACAGTAAAGGTGGACTCATCAGAGAACAATACATATTTCACATTGTCCACAGCCCAAGATTTGCGCTCCTTGCACCATTGAAACCGACGTTTGGCATCGGCACGAGTGACCAAAGGTTTGGCTATATCAGCCCAGCCGTGTATATTGACCCTGTGGAGCTCCCGACGGACAGTTCTGGTGGAAACAGGAGAGTTGAGGTGCACATTTAATTCTGCCGTGATTTGGGCAGCCGTGGTTTTATGTTTTTTGGATACAATCCGGGTTAGCACCCGAACATCCCTTTCAGACAGCTTCCTCTTGCGTCCACAGTTAATCCTGTTGGATGTGGTTTGTCCTTCTTGGTGGTATGCTGACATTACCCTGGATACCGTGGCTCTTGATACATCACAAAGACTTGCTGTCTTGGTCACAGATGCGCCAGCAAGACGTGCACCAACAATTTGTCCTCTTTTGAACTCTGGTATGTCACCCATAATGTTGTGTGCATTGCAATATTTTGAGCAAAACTGTGCTCTTACCCTGCTAATTGAACCTTCACACTCTGCTCTTACTGGTGCAATGTGCAATTAATGAAGATTGGCCACCAGACTGGTCCAATTTAGCCATGAAACCTTTATTATGCGGTAATGCTGCACGGAATGTGTTTTAGATTTTGAAAATGTATGTGACAGAACTTCTCTTTTAAAATCCGTAATAAATGGTAGTTTTTTTTTAAAACGTTACTATTGTAAAACAAGCTAACGCTTGTGTAAATAGACTTTATATATATGAGATAACTTCATTAGTTAAATAATATTATAATTCTTTAGACGGTGTTGGTCAGTTTTCTCATTATAAAAGCCTTTATGGAGTCTCACTGTATATTCCTATGGTTTATTTTACTTTACAAATAACATTCTTTTTGACGTTTAGACGTTTTTTTCATCTAGTGCCATTGTTTGGCCTCTTGAGTGCTGTTCCAAAGGTTGTGCAATTGTGATGAGTAAATTTTTTTTTTCATTTTGAACAAAATCTTGGTGGTTGAACTGAGATTTTAATGTAAATGTAATGATTTAACACTTAAAAGTATATGTTTGAAATTTATATAAACAGACCACAAATGTGTTTCTCTAAATTGAAATGTGGATTAGATGTTAGATTTACTTGATTTCTATGAAGTAGTTAGTTTAAAAAAAAAAAAAGTTTAAAATTATTTTAAATGAAATAATATAATTTATTTTGTACTTTATAGGTATCCTCCAACTTTGCTCTGAGTGCTGTGTCAAAGGCTCTTTAGTGGTGAGCATTATTATTCAAATGCATTTGTTGGTTTACTTGTTCCACAGCATGACTGATGCTATTCATCTTAAAAAATTTGCTAAAAGAATTGCAAGAATATAGATAATTTCTATTTTTTTAGATGCACATCATTGTTATGTACTTTTTTCCAACAGCCCTGAAGTGAGTCTTACTTTCTTTAAGGTTCTAATGTTCATTTTTTTGTTGAAACTGAGACAACAAAAAGGTCTTAGAATATTTTTATTTGTTACTTTTTATTTTATTTCAGATACCGAATTCACTACGAATTTGAAGATTCTAAGACAAGGGTTTTAGAATATTTTTATTTGTTTTATTTTATTTCAGATACCGAATTCACTACGAATTTGAAGATTCCAAGACAAGGTTTTGGAATAATTTAATAAGGTATCCGAATTTGTTACGAATTCGAAGATTTTAAGACAAGGTTTTGGAATAATTTATTCTCTGGACTGTGCAAACTAGAATTTGTGTAGGGTTCCGAATTCACTTAAGAATTCGAAGATTCTAAGACGAGGTTCCCAGGTTTATAGGAACCTGAAGATTCCGGAATATATAAATACATAGGTATTAGCTTAATGCATAGAAATTACGGTACTGTCCAGATACTAATGATAAAGGTGTGATGTTAATATTATTTATAATAGCGCTAAATGATTACTCTATTATTAATATTCTATAATTAATATTACTAATTACTAATACTATCAATCAAAATATAAAAGAGAAGGGGAGTGACTTAATTGAACAGTTTATTGAACTGGTGTGTTTGTGTGTCTGTGTTGTATGTGGCAACATATGTTTGATGAAGTAAGATGTAGGAGGAGTTAGATACTAGTGTTGCCTTTGTTGTTTGTGTTGTAATTGTTTAAATAATCTGTCCAGGTGAACTTAAGAAGTACAATGGGTAAAAGTAAAAGGAATTTAAAAGTTTGTGGAAAAACAAATACATGTTTAAATTAAGATTCTGTACACACATTAGTGTTATATTTATGTAAAAACTATGAAAAAAATGTTGTTTTACATTTTGCAAGGTGGGCAGAGAAAATGGGTTTTTAAGAAAAAGGTGGTTTTAGTAAAAGACAACTAAAAGAGTTCAAATTAAGTTAAAATAAAAGGAATGTGCAAGTAGGGAAAAGAAAAGACGGTATAAAAAAAGTGAAAATGAGAAGAAGGAACAGAGAAAGTGTAGGGACAAACTTAACCAAGTTATGTGTTAAGTAAAAGTTACAGGTTAAATCTCATCTGGACTCCTGCCCTGCCAGAAGGAGAAAGAACCAGGAAAAGAAACCAGCAGCAAATGGAGGAAATACAGGAGAAGCAATAGTGTCAGCTCCCCCAGCATTCTATCCTGAGGAGCCACAGAACCAAACTTCACCTCCCCGTTAACATTCAGCTGTTATCATCACAAGCAACACGTTCTGGCCTGCAGTTTTGGAAGCAGATGACAAACTCACCAGTGGGGGCAGACAAAATGGGAAAGGTGAATGTGATTCTTCAGTTGCTGTATACGGAGTTTTGGTCCAGCAAATATGATTTTGATCAACAGACTATGGACTATTGCTGATATCAGGGATGAAATGACACATATAACCATCCTGAGGAAAAGGCTCAAGAGGATGAGTGACGTAGACTGGAGTATGACAATGATGGAACGTACAGAGATGTGGTCAGAGGACTACTGGGAGGAATAAGAACTGTGTTTCCAGTAAAGATAACAGCTTGCATACAGGAGGACAAAGAGACTGTGCAGAATTATCCTGAACGACTGGAAAAGGTCCATAGTATTGATATTGGACTGCTGAAAAAACAAAAAAACAAACAAAAAAAAACTTCTTAAATGAACTGAACCAAGCAACAGAGACAGAGGAATAGGAAAATCATCATTTGCAAGTGCTGTGTGTTACACCTGTGGCAGAACAGGTCACATTGCAAAACAATACAGGATGGACTTACAAACGTTTATTGACAACATGGCCTGTTTTCAAATGTGGATTAACTGGACATTTTGCCAAAGACTGTGCACAAACTATACCTGGTTACAACAACTGAGGGCTGGAGTCCAGAGAAAGAGGCAACCTGATCAACAGATGAGTAGTCATACACCCACCCAATATTTTATTGTGATTATACCAATATGATACATACACCTAGGTATCTACTGGATAGCTAATAGCATGTATAGAGATTTCAGATTTTTAATAAACTTAGGAGCAACCTACTAATGTATTCATAAAACATAACATTCTACTCATATATGTTTTAGTAACAAAGAGTTTAAAAACATCAGTTCCTAATTTCTGCGATCTGTCCTATGAATCTTATGGGGAGCTATCTTATGTGTGCCTTTTGGAATTAAATTGGAAACAATGCCTGGAGGTATCACTATTTCTGTAAAAGACAGGGTCTGATCTCTTCTAAAGCTGGGAAAATTTTGCCAAAATTGTCCACTTAATTGTTCTGAATGGAAGTTGGTAGCTGATGTTTTGACACAAACAAATAATCATTAAACTTTTTGGTTAGGGAAAGAATTTTAGCTGGTGGGATTAGACTTAAATGTTTTGCATTGTACTGCTTATTTGCATAAAGGACCAGATTAAGTTTTTGAGCGCTCCTGGTTTATTGACCAGTGTACATCTAATTTTTGATGGAGATTTTTATTTTTCCTTTTCTGAATGGAAGTCAGTACTGTTTTTTCAGTAAAATTGAAGCGATGCATGGATAATTGTTTTTGACCGCGTTTGGAATAAGTTTGGCCAGTTTTGTGTTTAATGACTGTGATTCCACTAGCCACATTTTTTGATTACACCAAAGATAGGTCAGTGGAAAGATAAATATTATGTAAATTTGGAAAAAGGGGCTGCACCGGTGCAAATCAAACCAAAATTAGATTACAGATCATTCTTCATTCGTTGCTAAATGCTAACATTGTTTTCAAATAAAAAAAATAAAAAAATGATGCCCCAGAGAAACTTATCCCTAAGTGCAATAAACAGGCAGTAAATTTTGTTATCTCTGGAGCATCTGGGATCCCAAAATCTGTGAACTATTCTCAGCCAGGTGTCAAATGATAGCAAATGGTTTTTGATCTAGCTAAGGCCTTCTTTAACATTCCTTGGCACAAGCATAGTTAATTTTGAGTTGCATTTAGTTTTAATGGAAAATTCAGACACCTTTAAAAAAAAAAATTTTTTGGATGATGATTTTTTTTTCAGGGTAAAATGATATTTACATACTTGACATACTTTTCTGAGTATGTGCTCTTTTTGGTGCCATTGTGCTCTTTTTGGTGCCATATTTTTTATTTTTATGTTCTTGAGGCTCTGTTATGTGACATTGGACCTAAAAGCCCATAGTCATATTCAAAGGACACCTGAAGCTAAAAAAGTTGTTCAAGAAAGGTGGACCATGGTTTTTGTCCTTGTACAATTTCATGGTGATAACTTAGTAGTTTTAACTTTCTTTTTGTCTGCTGCAGAAAAGGCTGTAGTTATACCATGTGATCATGAGGGTTACTCATATCTAAACCCTGTTGGTGCTGAATGATGTTTTTGTTTTAACTAAAAGGAGAACTTTTCACTTATCAACTTAACAGTGATTGAATAAAAAACTACATTGTAGTCCCTAAAATAAACATTATTCTCATATGCCTTAATGTGCTTAATCCCACGCTCTTTTCACTAATTGCAGGAGATGGTGAACCTTGTGACTGTATTATTCTAATCTTATTTCTTCTAGGCCTGATTAGAATACTGAATTGGAGCTGTTTGTGGATAGAATTGCTTCCACGGATGCTGCAACAGACAGGAAACAAGTGGGCTTAGCTGAAATTTTAACACGTGATATTTTTATATCATTTGTCCCTCCTATCCAATTTATTGGCTCAAGCTGCTGAACTACAGGTTTTAATGACAGCTTATAGAAAGTGAAAGCAAAACTGCTTACGTGTTTATGAACTACGTGTTTCATAGGAATTGAACACAATTGTATTTGATGAGAGAGAGGTTTTTGACTAGTTTTGAAAAATGCCCACCATTACCTTGTTGCATAACTTGTGGATGCAGTTCTATGGCCCAAACAAATGACTGTTTGTAAATGTTAATGTTTTTTGTCCCAATTTCACAGGACAATGCCAGAGTTGACAGTGCTGACAAAGCAGCTGCACACCGCCACTGCTTACTAACAAACTATTAGTTTATAGGTCCAGATCACACCGGATTTTGATTTAACTAACATTCAATTTTGTGTTTTCCAACAGGAGAAATACATTCAGAGGGAAAACATGCCTTCCTAAATTACTTTACTGTACTATACCAAATTGACCCATGTGTAGGACCATGTGTCAGAGAGAAAAAAGGGGGAGGGAAACACCAATTAAACAATTTATGCAAAACTAAATTTGCCAAATGCAACAAAGGCTCTTAGTGCAGGACATCCTGTCTTTGATAAACCTTCTGAACTGAGATACCACTGTGTTTATCACCCAGCTATTAGAGGAGCTGTGGTTAGGGAAATGGGCACTGTTAAAAAAAAATATATATATAGATATAATAGTAATAATAATAAAATAAAATAAAATAGACTAAGTGCTGAAACTAACAAACAGAGGCCAAAGGCCTTTTCAATAATTCTCATGCAGATGAGGATGAGATAAACACCGAAACATGGCTTTAGGCCTTTTGAAATTCTATTTGGATGACCCCTACACAGGCATAGGATCAAATAATTCTGAACAATTAAACACAGGCCAAAAGGAAAATGTAATGCTTGGTTACTGTCACTTTGCTTTCTATTCTGAATTTTGTTCACAGGAAGGTGAAGGATTCTTTACCCAAACCAGCTGAGGGACTTCTACATAGCCTGAAACCGATGGGTAGTGGTGAATTGTGAATTATCTCAGATGAACCGGGTAGAACATGGAAAGATGGACAGGATTATTTCAAGTGCTGCTAACTGCTTAGACTGCGGTTCGAGTAGCTGAGAGAGATTCCTGGATTCATTGTTCACACTGCAGGAAAATTCACACACCTGATCTAAGCAGTTAAAGATGACTACTACGATTTACATCTGTACATTGTATTTCTTATTTCCTGAACAAACTCAGTAATATTTAGTTACCTTAAAAAAAAAAATTGTGCTGGATTTTATGTATATAATAATTTGTGTATATATGTATATATGTATTAACTTGTGTGATTTTAATTGTTGTAAGGTTTATGATGTGTATGGGGTAATTTAGGAGCTAACAAATGGTTTACAACTGAAGTTTACGACTGGAAGGTAACACCAGGGACAGGATTCACTCATGGGGGGTCTGGAATTTACAACTGGGCTCGTTTTTGAAGTTTATACATCTGTTTCACCCTGGGGGGGTCTCTTGATTCTCTTGAACAATGCATGGGGAATTAGTCAATGGGATACGAACTGTATGTATTTGATGTTGAAAGTATAAAAGACACAAGTGTTAACATCTCGAGGAAGGTTTTGTCAGATCTGTTCTGAAGCCTTCCTGCCGGCGTTACGTTCTTAAGAATAAAGGGTATTCTTAATTCCTAAGGCAAACTGGTCTGGTTTGGTTATTATCGCGGAAAAGTATTTTCGCCACGACAGTACCAAGAGCTGTTCCCTGATGTCCGAATTCTACCGAAGCACCACTATCTTGAGCACTATCCTTCAGATGATAAGATGTTTTGGACCAGTAGTTGCAGTTTGGACAATGCGATTTGAAGCCAAGCATGGCTTCTTTAAGAACATTGTGCAACACACCAGTTGCTTTAAGAATATACCTCTTACTTTGGCTTCAAAACATCAAATGATGATTGCTTTTCACATAAACTCACCATCCTATGGTACATCTAGCCTAAATGTATCTAATGTATCCACAGTTCCAGTTGATGTACTGAAGGAGGAAGTGGCTGAGGCTATTAGGCTAAAATGCCCTAGCATGTCTGAAGTTCATCTTGCCAAGAATGCATCAAGTAGTGGCATAGCCTACAGCAATGGCATGATAGTTGTCCATGGATCAGCAGGTGGATTACCAGAGTTTGCTGAAATTATTCAGATGTGTGTAATACATGAGAGTCTGTTTTTTATTGTAAAAGTTCTGTGTGGGTGGTACAGTGAACACTACAGAGCCTTTGAACTAAGCTTGTCCCCGTCCAGAGAAATAAAACTTGTGGCACTCAGTGAACTCACTGACACATATCCACTGGCCTGTTACATGGTTGGATCAAGCCGTATGGTGACCTTAAAAAGGCATATCATTATTAAAGGTTGGTTAACCCTCCCCAAAGTTGTCATTAAAAGTGTTCTGTTTTGTACATATATGCAATTTTGTTGGCTTGTGTGATCTAATGAACTCCAGGGCTAGGTTGCCAAGAGCTCCCAGTAGGGTCTCCCAAGGTGAACAGGTCTGGAGTGAAGATCCAAACAAACACGATCCATATTTCGCCCTTATGAACCCAAAGGAGAGCACACTGTGTGCCCTGCCCAGGAAAGGGTTACCAGGACCTACCCCTGGAGCTTGGCATGGGGGTAGTGTCCAACAACGAGTTTCTGGTGGCTAGGCAGCCCATTTAACCCTGGCCGAGCTCAACCCAAAAAGGCAACGTGGGAGGATGTTGTGGACCCACTACCCGCAAGATCCAGATTAAGGGTGTGGTGCAGTGTTTGTTGGGCACAGTGTGGGGGAAGGGGCCCCTGGCAGAAACATCTGGGTTTTTTGCTTGCCCTATTGCCACCATGACCCTAAAAGGATAAGTGGAGTAGTTGATGATGTTTTATGATTTGACTACAAAATAAAAGCCTGGGCTAGAATCAGTTTAAAAATGAGAAACCTGACATCCTATTCAATACATGGTTGTTTCAATACAATAAAAATAAATAAATAAAATAAAAAATCTGATTAACCTAAAATAATAAGTAATTATGCTTTAACCTAATCAGAGTTATCCTGGGTGACAACAGCAGTCAGAGGATAACTTTCCAAAATGGACTTCCTGAATCTATTAAAGAACTTGTTGATGAGGTACAAAGACAGTGTGAAGTTCACTTTAATTTTAGGCTTCAATTTATGGATGCACTATTTGGAAATGAGTTTATGAACCTTACTTCAGTTGATGAAGTACAGGATAGAGGGACAATCAGAGTAATTCCCATAAGTGACGCTTCAGCTCCCCACTGTGCTAATATCTCTTTTACCTCAGCTACTGCCCATCGCTCGGTTGATGAATCCTCATCTCTGTCTAGTGATGACACAGATATACTCTCTTCACCAGTCATCGTCATCAAGCTCTCGGTCATTTTGGCCTAAAATCTTTCATGTTCCTAAGTTTTGTTATGATGCAGAGTTAACACTTCATCAGGGCAATGCAGCTTACAAGGAAAATGGTACATTGCTTATTCCAGATCCAAAACTGAAGTCAAACATTCCTGACGGCCTGGTGCAAGAAATAGTTACGTTTATGTCACTGATAAAGAGTTTAACACTGTTGGAGAGGCCCTCATCTCAAAGCATCCTTGCCTGACTGAGAAAGGCTCCCTCACTGGATTTGCTGGATGGAAAGCTAGCTTGAAGAATAAACTGGCAATCTACCGCACTCACTTGAGAAAGCTTGGGTGTCCAGAGGTGACAATAAACTCTCTTAAGCACAAACCAGAGGGCAAATCAAGTGCTGCTTTTGGCATAAAAAACCTAGGAGGTCTGAAGTGAACTACTGTCCCTCCTATCCTGCTGGAGAATCTGTTAAGAGCCTTGAGAGTGTGATAGTTGAGCTTCTTTCAGATGTTAAGAAGAAGAACAACAGGGAAGTACTGAGAATGAAAATGGAAAAGACATTTGCATACAGGAGACATGAAGTGGTTCGTGATACACCAATGATACAAGACTTTCAGGCAAGATGGCCAGCACTCTTTGACGTAAGCGAGGTATGTAATTTATAACATTCTACACACAGAGATGTTATGAACAAGCTAAAACAAAAGCTGTTTGTATGAAGCCTAACTGTTGAGCTTTGCCACAAAGCTAAACATTTGGCATATTTTTGTAAAATTATCTGCTGGCTGCTTGACGGCCCCCCTTAGTTTTAGACAAATTATCGTCATTATGTAGTCCGCTTATGTGCCCAACAAACATGTGGCCAACAAACACTGCACCACACCCTTACTTTGGATTTTTTGGGTAGTGGGTCCACAAGATCCTCCCATGTTGCCTTTTTGGGCTGAGCTTGACCAGGTTATGTGGGCTGCCTATAGCCACCAGGAACTCCCCGTCGTACACTACCCCCAGGCCAAGCTCCAGAGGTCATAATACTAATTATTTGTGAACTTTGGAACTGCTGTACAAATTAAACTTAAGCTTCCTCTTGCTTATAGTAAATAAACGGGTGACAAACGTTTTCATTGTATTTCTTTCCAAATTCCTGCTTCACAGCACATTTATGTCTAATCATTCTTGTTTTTAGATAAATGCTGAATTTAAGCGGATTACCACCATGCCCCTTCAGTCCAGATTTCTCTCTCAGTTAGATGTGCACTCTGAGAAACTGATGGTTCTGTTTAAAAAAAGAGGAGGACAAATAGGCAAACACCTAGAGAGCATCATAGCACCCATGGCTCAAGTAAGAATGCTTCCTTGAAAAAAGTACTGCTTTGTTGATGTAGCATTTGATTAAAAGGAAAAAGACTTTAAGCAAACAACTTGCTCTGCTTATTCCCTTTGAATAGAATGATGATGTTGATTTAGGACGAGAATGTATCATCAAGGCAATTTGTGTGTACCTCAACGAGGATCCAGAAAACCTCTTTAGAGAGTATGTGGTGAGTACTATTTTTGAGGTTCAGATGCCCAGATATTATCTTTAATATTTTGTAAACTTTACAATGTCTATTTATTGAAATTCTATATCAGCCAAGTCAGATATCAATATTGTAATGATGGGGCTGTGACAGTATGGATTTTTACTATGGTGAAAAAGCAAAATATGCCTGCTCTTTGGCAATTTATTGCCAGTGACTTGTTAGCATGTAAATGAATATGGGTAATAAAATACAGTAAATAGAATAATAATTCTGATGAGAATATTGCAGTTGAAATCCATTTTGGGGCCCAGTGCGATCATTCACAAAAATGTGTAGGCTGATTTTATTATTACTTTATGTTATTTATTTATGTAATTTAGATGGATTGGGGTGTTGAGTCACTTATTAAATCTCATCTTTAGATTTTGATTGATCCTGTTTTTCTGAGAGCCGGTATGTCTCAGATGGGCGGG
Organism: Trichomycterus rosablanca; assembly: GCF_030014385.1. NCBI lineage: Eukaryota > Metazoa > Chordata > Actinopteri > Siluriformes > Trichomycteridae > Trichomycterus > Trichomycterus rosablanca. The sequence continues at coordinate 3,613,191 of NC_085996.1, read as the reverse complement.
GCAGCCTGTTATATAGTAAGAACCTGTTCTTTTTTGTTCTGAAAATGTTTGTTTATATTCCACATGAAATTTAAAACAATTATTTATTTATTTGTTAAATAATCTTTATTATATCTTGTTTTTACCTAGAACAACAGTTTAATAATATTCTACTTTATCTTTGATTCGTTTGTATACATTAAATGTGATATTTCACATAGATTTTACCACAATTCTACCTTACTGGTACTTCTATATATTTTTTTACTGGCACAGTAGGTAGTGTGGGTGCCACTCAGCTCCCGGGTACAGGTAGCCTGGGTTTGAACCCTGCATCACACACTCTTTGGTAATAAGAGGAGTATTTGTGCAGGGCTTCTGTGTTATTTTGTTCCTTCAGGTCGTTTATTCCTTGTGTTATTTTATAAATATAAATGAATATTAAAATGTTGTATTTATTTTACGTTTCACTGGGGTTCATAGCTGTACTGGTGTAACTCAGACTCACTGGATCATAAATAACATCCTGAATATGTTTATTACAGCTCTGTGTGTTTGTTGGGTGGAAACGATTCAGATTCGTTCTTCAGATGCCTGGACAGATCAGGATCACAATTCCTAATATACACCGATCAGCCATAACATTAAAACCACCTCCTGGTTTCTTCCTGGCTCCACTTACCATATAGAAGCACTTTGTAGTTCTACAATTACTGACTGTAGTCCATCTGTTCCTCTGCATACTTTTTAAACCTGCTTTCATGCTGTTGATGATCCAGGACCCCCACAGAGCAGGTATTATTTAGGTGGTGGATGATCTCAGCAGGATCTCAGCACTGCAGTGACACTGACATGGTGCTGGTGTGTTAGTGTGTGTTGTGCTGGTAGGAGCGGATCAGACACAGCAGCGCTGCTGGAGTTTTTAAATACCGTGTCCACTCACTGTCCACTCTATTAGACACTAGTTGGTCCACCATGTAGATGTAAAGTCAGAGACGATCGCTCATCTATTGCTGCTGTTTGAGTCGGTCATCTTCTAGACCTTCATCAGCGGTCACAGGACGCTGCACACGGGGCGCTGTTGGCTGGATATATTTGGTTGATGGACTATTCTCAGTCCATCAGTGACAGTGAGGTGTTTAAAAACTCCAGCAGCGCTGCTGTGTCTGATCCACTCATACCAGCACAACACACACTAACACACCAGCACCATGTCAGTATCACTGCAGTGCTGAGAATGATCCACCAACTAAATAATACCTGCTCTGTGGGGGTCCTGACCACTGAAGAACAGGGTGAAAGGACTACAGTCAGTAATTGTAGAACTACAAAGTGCTTCTATATGGTAAGTGGAGCTGATAAAATGGACAGTGAGCGTAAAAACAAGGAGATTTCTTCTCTCTTTCTGTGAGGTGATGCTGAAGATGAAAAATTCGGCGTCCCAGAATAATTTTTCTCCTGTTTTAGATTTCGGCGGCGTGAATAATTTACTTGGGATGAATTTTCACTCTGGAGTTTCGGATCTGCGGCGCAGTTTAGTTTTGCGACGTATTAAAAACCACAGACGCTTTAAAACCGCTTATTTATTATTATTATTATTTAGATTACGTCTGATCTCGTTAATCTCTTTAGCAGTGAGACACAGACTCTTTTTCAGCTTCTTATCCTTCAGAGAATCTTTCAAAGCCTCAATTTCACCCTGTTTGAGCTTCTTCTCCAGGTCATCAATCAGTTTCTGGCTGTTTTCAGGATCAGAGACCCAGTCTTCCAGTTTGGCCATGGTGGATAAGGTCTTGAGATCTGTTGAAATGTAGATAATGTAGTTGTTTACACAGTGTATCAGATTTTCATTTGTACACTGGCTACTGCAGTTGAAGGTCAAAGCTTTGCAAACACTGGTAGGGAACACATTATCGTAAAAAGGAATTTGTGTCCTTACTGGTTTATTTTATTTTTGCATATTTGCAACTTTTAGTTTTTTTGCACCTCTTAAAAAAGTGTAATATAAGACAAGGGGCAGATAATTTGTCACAGCACACATATCATGACAGTACTACACTTTAAATAATTTTCTGCAATGGTTTCTTTTCTTTGACCGAATTATTGAAACCCAAACCCTGAATTTGATGCGTATAACACATTCCAATAAAAGTTACAGAATGTTGAAGTGGAGAAGGGTTTTGGGACTTAACAAAGATACAAGTTACCATCAAGGCATCTTTTCTTGGGAAGTCTGTAGTTATTTTAGCACGGTGATACCAGGCCTCATTCTGCCTGCACTACAACAGTGCGGCTTCCTAGACACAGAGTGTGTGTGTGCTTGACCAGCCTGCCTGCAGTCCAGATCCACAAGAAACACTGCAACAATCAGTGTCCTCAGTTCCAGACGCATTAAAAAGTCTCATTAATAAAAATGCTGATGGGACTTGGTAGGGAACACACCCCCGTCCTGACTTTTTTGGAGTTACAGCATCAAATTCTAAACGTGTTTCTATTTACAAACTAGAATGAGGTCGATCAGTGAAACATTAAGAATCTTTTCTTTGTACTTTTATCAGTTAAATAAAGATTTAAGGGAAGTAACACATCACACATTCTTCTTTTTACTGTCATGTATTAAACGTGACCCGTCTGTGTTGCTCAATTACAGATTAATAAATGATTGCCGTAGTTTTGAATTTTTTTATTGTCGTCCTGGTCAGGGTCGCGGATGGTCTGGTTTCACCAGAAAAGACTGGGTGCAAGGCAGGAATACCCTGGATGGGATGACGACATTAAAGCATTAATAGATTTTAGTGGGTTAGTAAGAATTTAGTTTTTACTTACTTGGAGAATTATTGAGACGGTTATCTGGTTCATCCACGCCGTCCTCTGTTTGACTCCTAAACCTCTTCCCTGTGTAAACATGTAAGAAAAAATAACACACACACAGAAAAATCACAAATACCTTCAAATCATCAAGCAAGACCTTAATATACCTAAAAATGACTAAATGTATAAAGGTATTTTAATGATTTACTTTAAGTGTTTCAGCCAAATCAGTTATATGAAATAAATGATGTCTGGAAAAGAGTAGGGCTGGGTATCGCCACTAATTTCCTGGATCGATTCGATTCGATTCACAAGGTCCCGATTCGATTCGATTCGATTTCGATTCAACACATTTAGGCATATTTGAGTTACATTAACAGGTTTTGTTTAAATATGTACAGATGTTCAGAGAACGAATGTGATAATTGTACAAAGAACATAATATTTTCATTAATAAAAATATTTGTGTATTTTGTTTACATAAATAATTACTCCAAAACAGAAAACAGTAACATTCATTTTTTATTATTATTTTATATGTCTGACACGCTACAACATTGTAAATGTAATGTAAACATACACCTGGCTGTTGAACAGCTTATGCCAAGTTTACACGACACGACACTCTGATTAACACCTGGTCGCTGTAATGTTCACACTACACGACTGATCGGCGATGGGGGGTTTTACACTACACCATCTATCACCAGGGGGAATCACAGGTGAGCTTCTCTGCTCTCCAAAACTACGTTCTGTCACGAAAACACACGTGAGAAGTGATGAAAGGTTTAATGATACCACGTCCAAACATGCACATCAACAAGTAGCGAGAGATGAAAGTTTGTGCGCCGATGAAATAAATGAATCTGAGTGGATTTGGCAACACGAGCAGCATGGCTTGTTCTATAGTGAGTTGGAGGTTAATAAATATTTTGTTTTGTAGAGAACGATCAGGTCAGAAATACTGTAAAACTCGCGTGTGCTGATGTATTCTGATAGAAACTATATTGCGCTCCTGAACCACCTGTTTACAACCTCGCCCCTGTGTTTCCCCTCGCTGTTTCTCACATTGATTGAGAGCCGAGTTTTGATCGCAGAGCGAACACCGAGTTCCTCCCGAATCCAGCACCGACCCGTCACCGAGCGAAAATCAGGGCTAGAATCATGTAGTGTGAACCAGGCATAACTTGAGCTTCTGCCATGCTGAACTGATGTGCAGGTCAGATCTCGTTGCGCAAAAAAACACTGGCTGGTCACGCGAGATTAAAGGGGGTAACAGATTTCCGTGTGCACCGTAAAAAAGGGGCGTATTTAAAAGATCGATCTCGAGTTTATATGAATCGATATCGGATCGTTCAAATAAAGATTGATTCGAATCGAAAAATCAATTTTATAAACCCACCCCTAGAAAAGACTGTTCCAGAATTTCTGTGTTTGCTGTGTACAGACTCCAGTGGCCTGTACACAGCTCTGTCCCTAACCCCACTGAACACCTTTGAGATGCACTGGAACACTGAGGCCCTCTTGTTCAACATCAGTGCCTATAGGCAGTCCAATAATCTCATGGTCGAGTGTCCACAAACTTGTGGCCTAATAGTGCCCTACAGCAGTGGTCCCCAGCCACTGGGCCGCAGACCGCTACCAGTCTGTGGGTCATTTATTACTGGGCCGCACAGAAAGAAAAAATAATTAGAGACGCTACAATAGCAATGAAAACACTGCGCCAATTTTCAACACACTTCAGGCGCTATTGCCTCCTATCACCACTAGGTGGGAGCTACATCTTGTTGCATTGAAAAAAGCTGATTTTCCATTATTGTGAGTTAGTTATTACACAGTTACATAGTTATTTTATTTTAAATCCTCCCACCCTGCCAGTCCGTGACATTATGTCTTAAATAAAACCGGTCCATGGTGCAAAAAAGATTGGGGACCTCAGCCCTATAGGTCAGAGTTTTACTGTGACTTACTCTCTGGTTCGGCATTGTCAACCTCATTTCTGTTAGAAATGTTAATAAATCAACCAACAAACCAATGATCATGATCAATTCTGTCATTTCTTACAGCCAGCAGTTAATATTCGGCTCCTTTAGTGAATAAGTTCTCTACAGAACTTGTTATCAACCTACACCAGTAAAATGCTTAACTTTGCACCCCTGGGATCAGATGAATCCCCCCCCCATCTCCAAACCGGCAGGTGTAGCAACAATTCATAACAAGTATGTTCTTTTTTGTCTAATAATTATTAGTTTTAAAGCTAAAAGTGACCAAATTCTTTTGATGTTACTGTTTTACTGCCATATTTGTTATGTTGGGCTGGTTTTTGATTCAGTAAAGCATGAAAACTTATTGACCTCACACTCAGTGATGTGTTATTCTGAAGGATCACTATATATGCCCATTGGTTACTGGTTACCATCAACTAATGACCATTAGGACTTGGTAAGGGGAAGAGGTATTTATCTAAAACACAGTCGTCAGCTGGAACAAAATCACAGAAGCAATTAATAGAGTTCTATTATTATGATTTAAAAACAAAACTCAAAAGTCAGGCTTACCCAGTTCTTTCATTAAATCAGACTCGTTCTCTTTTAGCCAATCATAAACACACTGATAGGCTTTCTCGCTGTTCAGGTGCTCGTATAATTCTCTCATTTGTTTCTGGCTGGTTGTCTGTCTTTTGATGTTAGAATACATTTCAGCTTTAATAATGCCCTTCCCACGCAGAACATCAGCCAGACCTAATGGATTTCTTGTCCTTTTGATAAGTTCCGCCTGGTGTTTCTTCAGAAAATGCTTTGCACCGAGTTCTGCCATGGCGCCTGTACAGCAAACAAACAGTGTGTTAGAACAAACAACCCTACAGAGAGCTGCTGGTGACCTTATCAATATGCATAATTCATGCCCACGCTCTGTTAACATGTGGGATGAGAGCCTAATGCACGGCCATGACTAACATTTGTGAACGATATTATTAAAGTGTGAAGTTAAAGCTCTTAAGGGAAGCTAAATCTCGTGCTCTAGGGCCAGAGAGAGCATGAGTTCACTACCAGTCTGAAATAATACCCACATTCTTCCCTGTGTCCCTGCCAGCAGTAATGCCCAGTCACACCGAGCTGTCCCACAGTGGCTGGCATTTGTTTGGCACCCAGTTTTTTTTTTACAGTGTGCATGCACATATAATACATTAGTGACATAAAGTAAAATAATACATGTCACTATTTGTAATAATTAGATATAAACAGCTTTAAAATAAATGTGCAGATGAGAGTTTCCTGTAGAAGACATGTTCACTTACTTTCACTTAGAAAATCAACTCATAATCAAATAGAGGAGCACAAACTTTACACCATTTATTCCTTTTAAAGCCAGAATGTAATAATAATAATAATAATACATTTTATTTATAACGCACTTTACATTTGAAAACAAATCTCAAAGTGCTACAGAAAAACAGTAATATAAAACATGAAATATAAAACAAATATAAACATAGCATTATGAGACATACATCATAAAATCAGCGTTAATTTAACAGTCATAACATCTGTTAAAAAGTAAAGTTTTTAGACCCTTTTTAAAACTCTCAATCGTCTGTGGTGCCCTCAGATGGTCAGGAAGGGCATTCCATAGACGAGGAGCAGCAGAACAGAAAGCCCGATCACCCATGGTACTTAGTTTAGTTCTGGGAATGTGGAGAAGATTTGATTTTGCAGAAAGGAGGGATGAAATTTTAGGGGTAAGAAGTTCTTTCATGTAGGGCGGTGCATTTCCATAGATGCACTGATATGTAAGGAGAGAAATTTTATATTCTATCCTTGCAGAGACAGGGAGCCAGTGGAGTGAAAGAAGGATAGGTGTAATGTGCTCGTGTTTCCGTACTCTCAGCAGGATCCGTGCAGCACTATTCTGGATATACTGCAATCTCTGGAGACTCTTGGTAGAAATCCCGATGAGAAGTGCATTGCAGTAATCCAGCCTGGAGGAAACAAATGCGTGAACCAGCTTTTCAGCATCTGAGATGGTGATGGTAGGACGAAGTTTGGCAATGTTTCTGAGATGATGAAAGGAGGTCTTGCATAGATGTTTAATATTGGCTTCAAAAGTGAGTTGAGGGTCGAATTTTATGCCAAGATTGATAACCGTTGAAGAGGGAGAAATAGTATGACCAGCCAGTGTAATACTGGTTATAGGGGATGACTGGGTCTGGAGTGAGGTGCCAACCAACATCACTTCAGTTTTTGCACTATTTAGCTGAAGAAAGTTGTGTTTCATCCACAAACTTATCTCCTCCAGGCAGGCAGAGAGTATTGAAAGAGATGCTGATGAAGATGATGATGAGGGAGCAGCAGAATGGAGGGAATTTGTGTCAATTTTCATGTAAAGTTGTATATCATCAGCGTAGCAGTGAAATGAAACTCCATAGCGTTTTATAATTTGGCCAAGGGGAAGCATGTATAGGGTGAAAAGGACGGGGCCCAGGACTGACCCCTGGGGGACTCCGCATGTCACAGCATATGACTGGGACCTTGCATTTCCAATAGAGATGTACTCTGTTCTGTCGGTAAGATAGGACTGAAACCAAGCCAGGGCAGCATCAGTGAGTCCAATGGTGTGGTATAACCGGCGTAAGAGCATACCATGGTCAATGGTGTCAAATGCTGCCGATAAATCCAGGAGGACAAGCAGAGAAGGTGAGCCAGCGTCAGCCATCATCAGAAGGTCATTGGTAACTTTAACCAAGGCCGTTTCTGTGCTATGAGCAGAGCGGAAACCAGACTGAAATTTTTCAAAAAGGTTGTTGTGTTTAAGGTGATCCTGGAGATAAGTGTCAACTACTTTTTCCAATACCTTAGAGAGAAAAGGAAGATTGGAGATAGGCCTATAATTTGCCAAAACTTCAGGATCAAGTGCTGTTTTTTTTAGAAGTGGTCTAATTATGGCAGTTTTTAATGAAGGTGGAACATAGCCAGCTTGGAGGGAGAAATTTACTACAGTTGTAATCAGAGGACTTATAGTAACGGTGTGCACTTTTACTAAAGCAGTAGGAAAGGGGTCCAGGGCATTTATGTAGAGTAAATGTGGACTCTTACCTGTGCAGGTTAGATAAAGATGTAATTAAACGGAGCGATATATAACCCTTATTTCCTCCACAATAATAACAGAACTGGCGCTTCTGTCATGCAGTACTTGTATTTTTGAACAGACGTTTTGGCGCAAAGCGGCGTTAACCAATAGAGATTCGCGGTTTAAGCCACGTGTCCTGTTCGCGCCAACGTTACTGCGCATGTGGAGTGAGTCAAATCATTGCGATTCGACTCATGTAAGCTTGTAATGAGCATTTCATTGTTAAACATTCCAGTTTCCTCATTTCCACCTTCTAGTCGTCGTCAGTAAGTGTACAGAATCTGCATGTACTGATGATCTGTATTCATGTATTTAGAAGAACAGGATCTTTGAGAAAGCTGTTTTCTGTCGGATGTTAGAGTCGATCATTTGACTCGGCTCACTGAGTCGGTTCTTTATATAAACTTTTGATCCGACTCGCGATAAAGTGAAATACGGAAACTTGCAGTAAAAAGCATTATTGTGTTAATAAACTGAATAATTAGGTTATTACAAGTTATATCATCTGTTTAGATGCAGTTTAGTAATCTGATCATGATGTTAGGATTTTCGGAACATAACATAAACTCAATATGGGAAGTTTTACCATGTTTCCTTGGTAGGGTCCCTCCCTGCTGTTGAGAGTGTTGTTGAGTGCTGTTGTTGAGAGTGCTGTTGAGAGTGTTGTTGAGAGTGCTGTTGAGAGTGATGTTGAGAGTGCTGTTGAGTGTTGTTGAGAGTGCTGTTGAGAGTGTTGTTGAGAGTGCTGTTGAGTGTTGTTGAGAGTGCTGTTGAGAGTGTTGTTGAGAGTGCTGTTGAGTGTTGTTGAGAGTGCTGTTGAGAGTGTTGTTGAGAGTGCTGTTGAGTGCTGTTGTTGAGAGTGCTGTTGAGAGTGTTGTTGAGAGTGCTGTTGAGAGTGATGTTGAGAGTGCTGTTGAGTGTTGTTGAGAGTGCTGTTGAGAGTGTTGTTGAGAGTGCTGTTGAGAGTGATGTTGAGAGTGTTGTTGAGAGTGCTGTTGAGTGTTGTTGAGAGTGCTGTTGAGAGTGTTGTTGAGAGTGATGTTGAGAGTGTTGTTGAGAGTGCTGTTGAGAGTGTTGTTGAGAGTGTTGTTGAGAGTGCTGTTGAGTGTGTTGTTGAGAGTGCTGTTGAGAGTGTTGTTGAGAGTGATGTTGAGAGTGTTGTTGAGAGTGTTGTTGAGAGTGCTGTTGAGAGTGTTGTGAGTGTTGTTGAGAGTGCTGTTGAGAGTGCTGTTGAGAGTGTTGTTGAGAGTGCTGTTGAGAGTGCTGTAGTTTGATTGTATTTTGCTCTGCCCTGTAGCAGGACAGCTCGGACTGGTTGCTGGACAGCGCGGTGGGCCGCTGGCTGGGCGTGGACCGTTTGGCCGTCACTAACCTGACCCTGCTGAAGGTGCTGCTGTGGCTGGTTCTGCTGGGTCTCTTCTGTGAGCTGGACTTCGGGCTTCCCTTCTTCCTCATCTCTCTGTTCTACTGGCTGTACGAGGGTCTGCGCAGCCCCACGCTCAGGAGACCCGGAGAGATGAGCGCCTACTCCGTCTTCAACCCCGACTGCCAGCCCATCCTGGGGACGCTCACCGCCGAACAGCTGGAGGGCGAGATGGGCTACAGACTCCTAAACACCGGGGCACGGACGTAACGCACGAGACCCTGACGGAACCGCTGGAATTCGGAACATCCAGGTCCGAGTGCAACGGTCAGACTTCAGCTGGAGCCTCGGGGGCTGAACGAGGACGTCGGTACATTTATATAAATTACTGATGAAAAAAGAAGAATGTTTTTTATTTTATATATTTATCTACACATGAAACTATGAAATTCTTTCTTTGTATATCCCAGCTAGTTTGAAAGCTGGGGTCAGAGCGCAGGGTCAGTCATTGTATGGCACCGGAGCAGACGGGGTTAAGGGCCTTGCTCAAGGGCAATTTTCTGACTGATAGCCCAAAGCTCTACCCACTAGGCTACCACTGTCCAATAAGAACCTTTTTTTAAAACAAGAATTTATGGCGTGTCTGAGGGAATTTGTGCCTGTTCAGTCAAAAGAGCATGTGACGTCGGGCACTGATGCTGGATGAGAAGGTTTTTGATCACCATGACCCTGACCAGGCGGTAAAAACAATTTAAAACTGTAGTCGTGCCAAACAAGGGCCATAAAGTATGTAGATGTAGAAAGTGTGTAAGCATGCAAATTCTTTAGCATAATTACTAAAACACATGAGCTTAATTAGGAAGGACGTCCACATACTTTTGGACAGGATTTTGTAAATGGCAAGTTTATGTTTTTTACAGGTTCTAAATTCCTATTTCACGTTCAGTTTGAACAGTTTGTAGGATAAACCAGAACATCATCATCATCAGTACCCAGCCTTACTAATGCTCTGTTGTACTACAGAATGAGCACAAATTCCCACAGACACACTTTAAAGCCTTGTGAGAAGCTTCTCAGAGGAGCGGCTGCTGTTCTAGCTGAGAGATCACACAGAGGATCAGTCTGGTTTTTTTTTTAAATGGGACGTCCGACAAGCTAATGGTCGGGCGTCCGAATACTTTTGACCATACCAGCTGAATACAGATCAGCTACTTACAGTTCAGAAAGTCATTTAAGTGAATTTAATAAAGTAAAAGTCGTGGGTCTCAGACTATAAATTGATAATAATATAATTAATCTTGTTTATAAATGCAGAAAAACTGCAGTTGTGGTGACAGAACTTGTACCAAAGATCAAACACAGTTTAGTGAAGATAAACTCATATTTTTTTTATTTTTAATGCTGAACAAGAACCTGAACCTTTTAATAACAATTAAAATATTTTTCCATGAACTGAATTGAATAAAGAACAAAGAAACGGAACGCGTGTGTGGGTCAGTGTGTGTGTGTGTTGGTGCGATTATTTGATATCACACAGCAGGGCGACACCGCGCAGGATCCAGTGGTCGGGGGGCTGCACCGTACGCAGCACGATTCCGGTGATGTAGGTGAGGTCGGTGCGCCGGGGTTTCTTGTAGACGGGGCAGACGTACAGTCTGGGGTCTTTCGGGGCGGTGGAGTTGATGGCGAATATGTGCACCACGGGGAGAGGGGTGAACAGCACTTTGGGCGTGGCCTCGACGAGACAGCAGTTCTTGCGGTCCCAGCCGGCTCCGTCCAGATAGAGGCCGTACACGTACACGCCCTCCTACACCACAAACATAAATACATGAATAAATATAAGCATGGACAGTGTTGAAATTAGGAGCAGGCTGTGCTGTGGACTCACGTTCAGCCCTGCGTGACCCTGTGGAATAAAGAATTTACCACCTAAATCAGAATCTGCTTTATATAAAGTATGTTTACACACACGAGGAATTCGTTTCCAGCTGTTGTTATCTCTCTACAATATACAGACAAGATTATACAGGTAATGTACTAGACAGAATTTTGTATATATACAGAAAATAGAGAAATAGCACAGATAAATAGTAAATAATTAAAATGAAAATACAGCAATGTACAGTATGTACATCATTTGGTGTTGAGTGTTCTGCCCTCTGTGTGGCGCTCTTACCGTGGGTGCGGTGGTGATCTCCTCCTTGGTTTGCTTTAACACCTCGTTGTGTAGAGTGACGGTGTCCAGCGCCCAGCCTCGGTGTGCCCTCGTCACCTCCTGCATCATCGCTGTGAGGAAACCTGCAGCGGTCACACACAATAATAAATACTAACCATGGTACGGACGGTTTATTTACATGCAGTTGTTTAGAATACGGACTTTTGTGTAAAACAGGAATGCTCGTCATTTGGACACGTGATAAGATAAAAACTTACAGCCAAATAATAAAGCGGCTTCATTACATTTTATTCCTGAATTACTCTAAAAGATGCACTAAATCTTATTAAAGAGCTACGATGTGATTCCAGGATTAGGAAATGTACGACTGCTACCTATAATGCAAACCCGCTCTCACCTTTCTGTGTTTTTCCCACAATGCCATGGTTCTAATTGGGTTTTGTGAAACAATGCTTCACTTTTCACTGTCCTACTGGTGGTGCTTTGAAAAGGTAAGTGACAAATCAGATTAAAGTTTGAGTGTAGCGGTAAAAACCGAGCGTCAAAGAATAAATGGAGTAAATGTTACTTGAGGTAGCACCGAGGCAAGGTAAACGGCACGGCCTCACAAGGAACAGTGGCACAGCCGGCACTAATAAGTGTTTAATCCAGCCTTACTCATGCAGTACTGGTTTGACGTGAGCTGGTGTCTCATACTGGCTGGCTTTTCATTCATTCTAATTCCTAATACAATCTAAAAAAACTCCAAATTTAGTGATTAAATGTGCATCTTCTACATTTTTAATAAACAGAACAAAGTGATTACAGTCTGGTTACCCTGGGGATTGAAGAATCCGGTCATCCAGAATGTTTTGGGCCTCCCATCGAACAGCCAGCTATGGAACTGAGCGTTTCTCTCCAGGAGCTCGGTGAACCAGAACCCCAGGGTGGACGACTCCCAGGAGAGCTTCTTCCACAGGTTTGGGACTCGAGCGTCGAACATGTTGTCCAGCGCGTCCCTGAGGCTCTGCAAGCCAATACAAACGCTCGTTACTGGCCAGGCAGCCTCAGAATGACCGAGCTACAGTGGTGGTGAAAATGTGCAACAGTGGGTAAGACCCAGTCATCAGTTCCTACCTCACTCATGATGATGGTGCCCTCAATGGCCAACTTGAGATCGATCAAGCTAGTCCGGACCACGCTGATGACCCTCTGCATGCGGTCGATCTCCTGCCTCAGGAAGATGTTCATGGAGGTCAGGGCTCCCATTTTCACCAGCCTGGCTTTCACCTGGTCAGTGATGTTACACAGATTATTAATCGGGGACATTTAAGCGTGGCTGTAATTTAATAAGCACCACTTATAAATTCATTTCTTTATAAAGTAAACGGCACTGTTAAACACTCTTATACCTCATGAGGTACGTAGTTGGGAGGGAGTTTATCCAGCATGTCCTGGGCGAGGCGGTAGACGATCGACTCTCGCGTCTCTCCTGAACCTCCGGCGCTCTCTTTAGGCTGGATGTTTGTGATGGTGTCCAGGACTTCGGCTGAGGTGTTACCCTGATACCTGTCAGAAGTTCATTTCTAGCATTTAACAAAGACAATTATCCTCACAACTTACCAGTAACTAGTAAACAGAGGATTGCTGGTTTGGGCTCCTAAACGAGGCCCTTAGACCTTAATGGCTTGAACTGTGTTCGGTCACAGTTGTAAGCGTAGACGTACACCGATCAGCCATAACATTAAAACCACCTCCTTGTTTCTACCCTCACTGTCCATGTTATCAGCTCCACTTACCATATAGAAGCACTTTGTAGTTCTACAATTACTGACTGTAGTCCTTTTATGCTGTTCTTCAATGGTCAGGACCACCACAGAGCAGGTATTATTTAGGTGGTGGATGATTCTCAGCACTGCAGTGACACTGACATGGTGGTGGTGTGTTAGTGTGTGTTGTGCTGGTATGAGTGGATCAGACACAGCAGCGCTGCTGGAGTTTTTAAACACCGTGTCCACTCACTGTCCACTCTATCAGACACTCCTACCTAGTCGGTCCACCTTGTAGATGTAAAGTCAGAGACGATCGCTCATCTATTGCTGCTGTTTGAGTCGCTCATCTTCTAGACCTTCATCAGCGGTCACAGGACGCCGCCCACGGGGCGCTCTTGGCTGAATATTTTTGGTTGGTGGACTATTCTTAGTCCAGCAGTGACAGTGAGGTGTTTAAAAACTCCAGCAGCGCTGCTGTGTCTGATCCACTCATACCAGCACAACAAACACAGTCCTGAGAATGATCCACCACCTAAATAATACCTGCGCTGTGGTGGTCCTGTGGGGGTCCTGACCATTGAAGAACAGGGTGAAAGGGGTTAACAAAGCATGCAGAGAAACAGATGGACTACTATATGGTAAGTGGAGCTGATAACATGGACAGTGAGTGTAGAAACAAGGAGGTGGTTTTAATGTTATGCCTGATCGGTGTAAATGTGAGAGTAAAACCCACGTCGTTATTTTATTATTAAGACATTTAACTTCATTGTGAGGTTATTAAGTTTAGTAGGGTTATGCTGGAACAAAAAAGGGCCTTCCCTAAACTGTTGCTGCAAAGATGAAGCACATAATTCCTTAAAGTTTTCTTGGGGTTTCTGGGTGGAGAGTGAGGTGTTGTGTTCAGGTGAGAGTGTGAGTGTGTGTGAGCAGCTCTGATGGACTCTTACGTGATATCAGCGTTGGGATGCAGACCGAACACTTGAGGGGTGTCGACGTAGGGCAGAGTGTGAATATACTCCAGGTATTCCTCCACCGTCTTACACACGGGAACATTGTAGTCGGTGTAGAAGCAGAACGAGGGCTCGAACAGCCGGTCGCCGAACCACACCTGGTAATCAGAGCGGCGGTTACGATTAAAAACGTCTCTCGTACATCATACGCTAACGTTATTATATTTATTATTAGGTTGGGGGGGTCGTGTGTTACTCGTGCAAAACAGTTCAGAAGTCGTTTGTCGTAGTCGTCCGTCACTCTGCCTCCGTACTGCACCTCTCCCAGCATGTAGCGCACGGTGTCCCACGACACGCCCTGCAGATAAACAAGCCAAACTGGTCAGCACGAGCAAAGGACACACACTGAACCTAGTGACCCGCCCTGCTCCCCACTGTAAACCTGATCAGCTCCCTCAGTACAGAGCATTCTAATCAGACATGGAGCTCATAATCAGATTATTTAGACGCTCTACGCCTGAATTTACAAATAAACGTCACTCCTGCACCTTTATACAAATTAAACATCAATGTGAATTTATTTACATGTCAAAGGAACTCCGTTAGTTGCTCTGGATTGATTCATCCGCCACGTTTGTAGTTTTTTGTGAGCAAAGTTGTGCCGCACTGAATGCTGGGATTGCCTTCAGCGCTAAGGAGACGCTCAGTCAGATCATCACTCAGAATTAAGGCGCCTCAGTAGGAGCATTTTAAGGGAGCTAAGAATTTAGACACGCCCTCTTCTCGGGAGTGTAGAATGATGGGAAACGCGTCTATGTACAGAGAGAGCTCGGTTTCACACAGACCCAAAGACTTTTTATCAAAGTAAGACATTATTCCGAACCTTTTTGGGACTGCACTCATCCAAATGGTTCTGGATGAACTGCACACTGGAGCTGAAGTCTGCCGAGTTGAACTCGTACGGAATATTCCAGCCCAGGGGTCCGAACTTGCGACGTTCCTGCGTAAAAAAAAGGTGAAGACTGTGTAATTCTGGGAAACCACGTATCCTGTAAGCGCCAGGTCGTTCCTACCTGCACCACCGTGTGCAAGAACGCGACGCTGTACAGCAGCGGCTTCCACATGGGCAGGTTGCTGACGTCCAGCTGAGTCTGAGAGATCCCGACGAACGTTCGCTTCAGTCCGGCTTTCACTCCCTGAGGAGGATCGTTGGAGAACTTGATGGAGGACTAAAACGACAAGAAGATTCTTTGATGATGATGATCGGAGACCTCGACCCCCTGGTTTCCCCCAAGTTTCCCCCCTGTTGATGATGTTACATTACCTGCAGCAGCGTGATGGAGAAGCGGTCGTGTGGCTCCGTGGTGATCCACACCCTGAAGCTCTCATGAACGTTCTCCACTGTGCTCACGGTGTCCAGCAGCTCGTCCATGAACTCCAGACCCAGGTGGCAGTTCTGCAGCAGGACCCAGCCTCCCTGTGGACCACAGACGGTCAGACACACAATTACTGGTGATGAGCTTTAAACTGAATGTATGACAAGAAGGTTTGTAAGGTCTTCTAAATAAGACTTGATGTTTGCTCCATACAGAAATGCTTTAGTCATGGCTATGCCAGGTCAGGGTCACGGCAGGTCCGGTTTCACAGACCGCATACTGGGTGCAAGGACTTCCTTCTATCCCTCCTCCCTCAGACACAGCCAATCATGTATGTGCAGACACCCTGTCAGCCTATAGCATCACTGAGACTGGAACCCCAGTACCCTATACCAGTTCTCAGACTTATCTTTAGTGTGATTAAATCTTATTTACACAGGATTTAATTTCTGAATATAATAAACGTCTCTGTAGGTAGTGTTGGTACCTGTGCGATGGACATCTGCACCAGCCTCCTCGCATGCACTTCCTGTCCCTGTCCCATAGATATAGCTCTGCATTCTAAACAAGCAACCCAACATACAGTAAAAAACAGTCCTCCACTTTTTGCTCCACTGTAATTAGTTACGGCTTTATTACCGAGTCTGAGTTTCTTGGAGAGAGCTTCTATCTGGTTGGTTGGATCCGAGCCCATGGAGAGGAAGCAGATCAGAGGGGTACGAGGGTCGCTCTCCCCCCACGTTGCCTCCAGATTGAGAATAACAGACTGGGCGAACCTCGCGCCCAATGCGTGCCCTACGTAGCTCCTGGCCTGAGACAGCGTGCGATCTGGACTCCAGGATCTGTCACATGACATTTGTTTAAATTCACTTCATTCACAATGGTGGTGCTTTAAAAGTCCTGGTCTGCTGATACTGTAATGATCCACACATGGTTAATCACAAGCGGTGATTAATTTTCATCCTCTTTTTAACTGAGAAAGCAATTTAATGAATGGTTCTGTTAATAAACACTGAAACTATCACAAAAGTAGATTTAGGGCACCCGGGTGGCACAGCGATATATTCCGCTAGCACACCAGTGCTGGGACTCTAGCGGGCACAAATGTGAGACAAAATTGGCAATCGAAGTCTGTTGTGTGGGAAAAGACGGGACTAAAAAGTAGGCGAGGTCTTCGATGCTGTGTAAGGACCCTGATAAGTAGCCCGAGGCGCGTGATATCCGGCCTCATGTGCCAATCCACTGAGGCGTGGGCAAATAAGAAGGGGTTAAGGGACTGTGCACGCGTCAGAGGGGGCATGGGACAGGCGAATATACCCTCCTCGGACGCAGTCGGGATCCCCAGCGGTGGAAGACTAATTTGCTATGCTAAATCGGGAGAAAAATGGGAGAAAATAAAAAAAGTAGATTTAGATTTAAGATCTACAGCATCTTTAAGGTCACCCCATCTGAAGTCATAAAAATAAATACATTATTAATATCAGGAGTAAGGAGAGCTGAACTTTTCTCTGGTTTGGAGTAATGGCATTAACCATCATGAGCAAATCAGAGCTCATGTATCTGAATGAGCCCATTTACTTAAAACACAGAATCAGACCTGATCCAGACCCAGACCCATCTTCCAAGTAAAATGAGGTGCATTCTGCTAAATTTTACAATGATTGCACGGCTGATGATGCTTTTTGATGATGTCTTGAGTTGATGTAACTCTTGATGTAAAACTTTTGGCATCAAATTAATTTGCAGCAGCCAGAGGGAGAAGAATCGTACCCTTAGACGACTGATATTGTACCTGATAAGCAGTAATTTGTGGAAGATCTCCAGTGAATCATTATAACCATCGGGAATCACTGCGTCCTCTGGTGCGTCCATATCGAACCACGCCTTCCAGCCCTTTTCATTCCGGGACACCTTTGTGTATGAACAGGAACGTGTGCATAAACATCAATATAATAATACTATTTATTAACTGTATGCCAATAAAACTCAACACAAATGTGTAATCATCATTATTCATAGGCTACAGTGTGTCAGAGTAAAAAGCAAGCTTTGGGTATCAACTGGAAGGCTGTGAGTTTAAATCCCTTTAGTAGGGCCCTTAAATCTCTTGGTACAATGACTGACCCTGAGCTCTGACCACAGCTTTCAAACAAGTGTTCATATTTGTTTAAATCATTTTTCTATCTGCACATTTTTTGGTGAATTTGCCATTAGAAGTTATTATATTATAAAGCACATTTTACAGGATGTTACTGACCTGGCTCATGATGTTGGTGAACTGGGGCAGTTTGCTCAGCTCAACCAGGTTCAGCCATGTCATGTCCAGAATCCAGCGGAAGGGTTTACGAGGACAAGCTTTGAGATCCAGGGCGGCACCACCTTTAAACAGAGAGAGTGAAACAAAATTCAGATAAACAATCACTGTGAAATGTTCTCAGTTCTGCTCTGATAAACTGAACCTGGCTCCAAACATCAGAGGGATCCACAACCATTAATCCTTATATTTCACTGTAAGCTGTCGTGTCAAAGTGGGGACATGAAGAAATACTACTTTTTCAGTGTTGTAGGGAGTTTTAATGAACGTTTTAAATTATATCTCCCGAACTCGTTATTAAATCAATGTGCAGGATATTTTGCTTAATTAAAAATGCATTTTAAGGCCGCTCAGGTGGCGCAGCGGTAAAAACACGCGCTAGGACACCAGAGCTGGGATCTCACATACATCGTATCGAGTCTCGGCTCTGCCTGCCGGCTGGGCTGAGCAGCCACATGGACAACGATTGGCCTGTTGTTCATATAGGGGTGGGATATTAACCCGGATAGGGACTCTCTCATAACTGATGCAACTACGACCTCTGCTGACTGATTGATGGCACCTGCACAGAGACTGGGAGAGAGTGCGCTGATCAGGGTGTGTCTCTCCGTACACAGTGCTGATCCGCACTGCACTCGTCAAAGTGTAGGTGATGAGATGCATACGGCTGCTGCCCACGTGTCGGAGGGGGCGTGGGTTGGCTTCGTTCTCGCACTTAAAGTTGGGAGAAAAAGGGAGACAATGCATATACAGTATATATATTATATATATATATATATAAATATAAATAAATAAATATATAAATGCATTTTAAAGATTCCTGGGGACAGAAATGGCACCGATTCGGCGGAATGGTCCTACAATACCGTCACAGTATCGTCAGGTTTAAACATTACAGCAATGAAAACATGTTACTTCCAAAAGAGTTCAGCTCTAGGTCTACTACTGCATACAATCTTCTATAAGAACTCATCAATGCTCCTTTTATATCCTGTCAGGACAGCATCGCCTGCTTTGTGTTGTTTTTACCGTGTTTACAGTGTTAATTTGCCCTGTGCGAGTTAAAAATGAGTTTAGGGCATTAAATTAGAAAGTTAAAGAGACAGAGGGATAAATATTCCCTCGTGTGCTGTAGCTTTCTGTCTCAGGTGGCACCTTTAATAAGAATCTGGAACTCGCTGTGCTTGATGTTGCCCTTCTGCAGATCGATCTTGAGAGCCAGCAGCAGAGTGAAGATGAACTTGTGATTCTCGTACAGGCCTCGGACCGTGTATCTGAACACCTCGTACGTCAGACAGTCGATGATGTTAGCGATGCGCTTCTGGGTCAGGGGGGTTTTTTCTGACCTGGAAAAGATTCACTCATAATTAAAATACGCACTCATAATAAAGTGGTTACAGATGGAGGTGCGGGGTTAACGGCACCTCGACATGGAGAGGTCGAAGATCCTGAGGAACTGGGCGAGCGAGGTCTGGTACATGACGTTGACCATGCTCATCTCTGTGATGAGGAAGTAGAGGATGCTGCCGCGGGACGCCGCGGGACGGTACTCCTCCTGAGCGGCGAGGATCTTCGTCTCCGTCTCGGTGGCCACGTTGAGCTTCTCGCTCACCTCCGCTGCTGTTTCCTTAGTGACTCTCAAGATCCCGATCATGGACTCGTCGTCGACCAGAGAGCCTGAACAGACAGAGACGGGGGTGGACTAAACAACAAGTCTATTTTCATTTACAAGACCTCTAAAAGTTTCTTTATTACTTACTCAAATAACTTACGGTGACCTTGTGCTACATGGACCAGTAAGTTTACTCAAGTTCAACCGGTAATTGTGATATTTGTAAGAATCACAGTTGTGTCCAGTCAGCACATTATTAACCCTTTAATGGTCTGCTCAACCATTTGTCTGAGTTTACTTTGAGTCTAAATACTTGGGTAAAAATAAGCTGTATTTCTTGTTTGGGCCAGATCTACTCCTTGGTTGACGTGTTAGTTTACTCCCAAAAAACTAAGAAAAGAAAGTAAATTAAATAAATAACTTTTTAACTTTTCATTGCTGAGACCATGCTGGTTTCCCATGCCAGCAGAGAGCTGGACACATCAATCATCTGCGCCTCCGTGCCCCCTCTGTCAGCCAGCATAGCAACACAGAAGGACATGACTCTTTATTTATTTATGAGGATTTTAACATCATGTTTGACGCACTTCATTCATCAGTTCACAGGTTTAATATCAAACACAGTCATGAACAATTTTGTATCTCCAGTTCACCTCACTTGCACGTCTTTGTACTGTGGGAGGAAACCGGAGCTCCCGGTGGAAACCTACGCAGGCATGGGGAGAACATGCAAACTCCACACAGAAAGGACCCAGACCGCTCTACCTGGGGATCAAACCCAGGACCTTCTTGCTGTGAGGCGACAGTGCTACCCACTAAGCCCGACATGGTAAATTCATTCCGCCACGTTACAGTAGCGGTTGTTAGACCTGATCTGTTACAGATGAATACATGAATATACTCATGACTTCATGACTAAATACTAAATTATTATTTTGGTATGGTCTTATATACGCACCTTTTGTGGTGCTGAGCTTGTAAAGCAAATTATCCTCCAGCTCTTTCATCTTCCTCTTGTTGGCCGTGACGTCCTGCATCAGATTCAGCCTCTCAGCCTCCAGTTCCTGTGTAACATCAGTCAGTGATGGACCGGCTCATTATTTATCACTGAAAGGAATGTAAGGGATGACGTGAAACGTGTGCAGACGTACGTATTTCTCGGTCAGGATGACTCTGCCCAGCAGCTGGTTCTCCAGGCCCTTCATGGTCACGGTGAAGTCGATGATGGAGGTTTTGGCACAGACCTCGGGCGTGTAGGACGGGTTGGGCAGCTTGGTGGCGATGTAGAGTTGGAAGCCGTCCATCACGTCGATCTCTTTGTCTCCGACTTTAACCTGTCGTACGCAGTGTTTCGGTTAACACTGAACAGGATATGCAGGCACGTCCTGATGTAAAAGCTCTGGTACCCACCTACATCTGCCCTGTGATTAATCCATTCATTGTTTATTTATTTACATGCATGGGCAGTGGTAGTTCAGTGATTAAGGTACTGGACTAGTAATCATACGGTTGTCTGTTTAAGCCCCATCATCACCAGGCTGCCACTGTTGGGCCCCTAAGCAAGGCCCTTAATCCTTAAATGCTCAAACTGTATTCAGTCATAATTGTAAGGGCCTTTGGATGAAATGTGATAGAAATGATTGACATGTAGGGCGGTTGTAGCCAAGTGGTTAAGGTACTGGACTAGTAAGCAGAAGGTCGCTGGTTCAAACCCTACCACTGCCACTGTTTGGCCCTTAAGCAAGGCCCTAAACCCTCAATTGCTCAGACTGTAAGTCGCTTTTGCTAAATTCCGGAAATGTAAATGTAACGCTCACCTTGTAGGAGGATCCAGACTTGATGAAGTTCTTCTCCAGCACGTTATCCAGCGCTGGGTCCAGCTCCTCGGGTACATCCTCGATGAGCAGAGGGCGACCCAGGGACAGGCTGTCCTCCAGATGGGTGCGGAAGTACTTGTGATTCAGAGACGTGACCTTGGAACGATACGGAGCGTTCGTTAGCATCATGTCGTGTACCTAGTGCTGACGTTAGCTAGCCTGAGCCACGGATCTGACCTGGAGCTCGTTGGCTTTCTCCTTCTTCTTGATCCAAGCCTTGCCCTGAGTCTGGGGGTCGATGAGGAGGGGGAAGCGGGTAGCTTTGGTGACAATGATGCCGTTCTGCACCGACAGGTCATCACCCGGAAGGCCCTGCAGATTCCACTCGCTGATCTGAACGAGGGGGGAGAAGATACCACCTGTGAGGGTCTTCCATCAACATTCCATCAACAGCCTTCACTGATCCCACTCTCATCAGGCATCAGTACTGACTACTGATTAATCAGGGCTTCTCTTTACACTCAGAACATTTACTGTTTTGTTTTGGATTCATCCAATCATAAGCTTGCTGGTTCAAGCCCCACCTTTGCCAGATTGCTGCTGTTGGGCCCTTTAGCAAGGCCCTTAACCCTTAATTGCTGAGACTGTACTGTCACTCTACTCTAAGTCGCTTTAGATAAAGCACCAGTACCAGCACTGTAACCAGAACTGAGTATCTAGGACTAAATCCCACATCATGTAGGTGGTATTAAGACCAGGATGTTAAATAAAATCCTACTGTGGGCTGGTCCACCAGCATGGAGATCAGGTTCAGGTTTTCAGTGAAGGGAATGTTCTTCTTCGTGAGCTCGGCCTCCCAGATCTCCTTCAGCAGCATGTTACGGAACTGTTGGTTGAACGGACCACAGTAGGACAGGAAGCCGGTCAGCTGCAGGACGTCTCCAACCAGCCTGAGAGCAGAGCAGAGACAGACACGTGAACCTCGGTTCGACCCCAGGAGCCGTGGAGAGACTGAGAGAAACCTGCCTGCTGATCTGTGAGGTGAACTCTCTGCTCTGCTCGGTCCAGCGCACTTTCTCCCCGCTCAGCCCGTCGATCAGAGCGGAGGCCGTCTGCATTTTATTTCTGCACGATTCGGCGTCGTTCAGCAGATCCTGAAAACAGTTAACGTTATTCCAGTGTCTCGTAAGCATTAGATGCACGTTTACACACACAGTGATTTGTGAAATAAAAAGGCCACGAAATGCTCTGATTGGGCCCCGGGTATTAGGGAATGTGGACTTGGATCAACAGCTAATGTTAGTACTGTGGTACCTTGTAACTGTACGTCCCCTAAACTCAAAATCTGAAACTCGACGGCCTTCTTTGAGAAATTTGTACCCTTAAACTCAACGTTTCCCTCAAACTCAACGTGTGCTTTGATCAGCGCTTGGCTTGAGCGGTGTGGTAAGATGTCATGTGAACATGAGCTGAATCTGCATTAGTGTGGAATAAGCGTCAGATCCAGGGTTACAGCTCCACATGATTCTCCTTCCTGTTTCACTTTGTGTTACAGCTCCAGCTTCTGAGAAATGGTGAGAATCAGAATCAGCTTCTCCCAGAGTCTAAAACTCTTAACTTAATGTATTAAAAGAACAACATAAAAACACTAAACCTCTCTTCATTATTACTGCTCATAAGTTCTCTCCACTCATTAAAAAGCATAACAAAACAATAAAGTAAAGCTAAAGTGCAGCTTTTATTGCATTTTTAACAGTTAGTAATTGTATTTCAGTGTGTTTATATTATATTTGTGTTATTTTCAGTGTTTAAGAGTCAAAAACAACCTCATTATTTTACATGAGACTAAAATATCTGCAGCTCACCGGGACCATGGACGCATTAACAGGTTCCCCAAACATCCTTATGGGGGAAAATACCTCGAAACTCAACGTCTTTAAAACTCAACGCCACGCCCAGAACCGACTGACGTTGAGTGTCTGAAGTGGAGTCTGACTGGTGACTGGAAATTTAAGGTGGTAACTGCAGTCTGATTGGCTACAGTGAATTTTAGTGCAGGTAGATGGACTGATTAGGTAGGAAGCGCTCACACACACACACACACACACACACACATACACACACTGAGTGCTTGATCTGTTGAGATGAAAATCCCAGTATCTACAGTTAAAACTGATGTATGATGCACCAGTCACCAGTAGAAGAGGACGTACCTGCTTCTCCTTCATGGCTGCTTCGAATTTGGCCAGCACCATGTCCAGCTCTGCCTGCTTTTCATCCAGCTGGGCCTGAGCGTTAGCCAGTTCCTTATTAGCTGCCGTTAGCCTGTTCTCCTGAACGCTGAGATTAGCCTGGGTAGGAAGAAGGCAGGATATGCCAGTGTTACTAATAAAGTTAGAGAAGAGTCTTGTGTGTGTGTGTGTGTGTTGGGATGCTGGTAACGAATGTGCTTTTGCCGCTGATGAACCAGAAGTGAACATCACACGTTACATTTAGGTGCAGGGGTATCGTATATTATGCTCGCCCATCACAGCTGAGATCTGGGACTGGCACCCTGCTCTGCAATGGACTGGCACCGAGTTCAGGGTATTCCTGTCTCGAGGTTAATGAAAATTAAATTTGCGATCGTAGCCCAAAATCAAACCCCCTGCACCACTCCAGCTCACAATTTAGGAGTCTAATGACTGGCAGTGATTTTAGTCTTGCTGCCTCAGCATGTCCATATTTATAATCACACAACACACAAAAGTGAGACCTGTAAGAAAAGCCTTTAATCTTTGAGTTTTTAATCGTATAGATTGTATATATCCATGATTAATAAACCACCGTATGTATTTTGAAGTGATTTCTGTGGGTCCGGCTCTCGTGTTTTACCTTCAGTGGCAGCACCTCCTTGTTGATGCTGAAGAAGGTGGCCATAGCCTGTGTCCAGGACAGCAGACCCGCCACGTTTCCGCACACTTTACTGGCGTTCTCCAGCGTGTAATCCTCCATCTGGAAGTACGGCTCCAGCAGCTCCATCGTCTCTTCGGTTATCGTGTCCTTAGGAAACTGCTGCAGTGACGTCAGGAAGCCGCCGCCGCTCATCAGCTTAGGGGTGAAGAGAGGAGACTCGTATCATTAGTCTCATTAGAACCATCAGATCTCGTGAGGTCCTGCACGGTGTTTCAGGGATTTTACCTTCATGGCTTCGCTCCAGGAGGGCTTAAGGCAGTGCCTCTCTGGATCCATGACGACGGGGTCCAGCTTCTTGCGGAAGAGAAGCAGACAGCAGTCCATAATTCTCATGATTAAATGTGGTGGCTTGGACAGTTTCCTCACTGTTGCGATATCGGCCGGTTTGATGGTCTGTTAAAGACACGAGGTCAAAAACGATTTACAAATCTAGGATATAGTGGTTTCAGATCCTACAGTCGTTCCAGTGAACAGGACAGGACAAGGGTAGAAAGGACAGGCCACACAAACAGAACCACACACACTCGGCAGGGAACCGAACAAGTCAACTCATAAAACAGAATCAAAGACCCAGAACGACTCTACCCTGTATCAACTGAGTTAATGACAAAAGTTAGAGAGCGCTAGCAGGAGATCTAGCAAATAATTCAGAGGGCAAAGCCAGTCAGTCAGAGGTACGCTGTTAGACGGTGCTTCTCAGGTAGTGAGGAACCTTTAATGAGGCGCAGAAAATGCTTTGAAGTTTAGTTCAGAGAGAACTACGCTTTCTGTCGGCCTGTGTGGGCGTGGCAGGTTGGGTCTCACTTAGCATTGTGCTTCAGAAATCGTTTTATAAGCACCTATAAGCGTTTCCTGCTTATTTCTATTTTAGGTTTCTTCTGTCATTAAAATTTAAAGAGAGGTAACTCTTGGATCTCACTTCTTCAGGTTTGTATATATAGTACAAAAGTATTTGGACACTTCTTTTAATTATCGAATTCATGTGCCGAGCCATACAAACGCTGTCATCTTTCGACTGAACGGGCACAAATTCCCACAGGCATTCTGTATTTCAAAGTCATTTAAAGAGGCTTTATTAGAAAAGCCGCTGTCGTTCTAGCTGAATAGATCAGACGCCACTGTGTGTTTTTAAAATGGGAGGTCTGACAAGCCCATGGTCAGGTGTCCAAATACTTTTGAGCTGCTACATCAGTTTTTGGAACTCACGTTTAAAGCCGCCTCAGCTTTCATGAGTGCAGGTTCGGCCGCCTGCAGCTTCAGCTCTGCCACACCTTTTTCCTTCTCGATTTCCTCCACGATCTTCAGCGCTTTATCCTTCACCACCTGCACCTCGTTTTTGACCACAGAGGCGGCCTCGGCGCTCACAGTCACCTCCTTGAGGACCTGCACGACCAAGTCCATGAGCTCACGATCGATCTAGCAAAGTGAAAACGCTCTGCTCAGTTCTGATCGAATGATGTACCTTGTCGGCTCGGGCCGAGGCCAACGCCAGCTCCTGCTCCTTCACCACCAGGTCTCTGGACAGCTGCGCGACGGATTCGCTGGCTTCCATTAGCTTGGCTAGACCTGGGAAACGAGCAGGGCTTGATCACTCAAACACACTCGTACACACACAAAACACATTACAAATGTACTGGCCTTGTCCCTACCGACATTCATGCGCTCAACAAGAGTGTTGATGTGGGTGTGCTTCTCTGTATAGAGGGTTTTGTATCCATTGATGAAGGACAGGTAGGATTTCGGGGTGACGTGGGCCCTTCGTCTGAATCTGAATAAAAAGAAAGAGGAACAGAAAGGTTGATTCCAGACTTTGGACCACAAAACCTGATCTGTAGCAAAAGAAAGGGACAGATTTCATGAATTCAGCTCGATTATACATGAATACCTTTTGGTATAAGTGGAATTGGTATGACCAAAGGTATCTGGACACCTGACAATGAGCTGTTTAGCTAGAACAATAGCCGATTCTCTAATAAAGCGCTTCAAATGACTCTGATATTACAGTATGCCTGTGGGAATTTGTGCCCGTTAAGTTAAAAGATAACAGCATAGGTTAAACCCTTGATATAAGGTACAAGGGACAGTGGGAGCCTAGTGGATAGAGCTTTGGGCTACCAGTCAATGACTGTCAATGCAAATCCAGGCTCTGTCGTGCAGCCACTGTTGGGCCCTTGAACAAGGCCCTTAACCCATTAAATAAATTCCCTTTAAATGAATGTTAGACGTCATCACTGTGAGATTCGATTGATGAGGCAGCAAAATATGCCCCGAGGACCTGGGTTTGATCCTCGTCTTGACCCTCTTTACTAGTTTGGGTGACTTAGTGTCTATAAAACTGAGGTTCTCTAACATGGCTGTATCTCTAAGTACAGTACGGTACCTCTCAAAGTAGCTCTCGCAGGTGGAGGAGACTCTGTCGTGATAGACGGCCATAGTCTGGACCACCGCAGTCTTCACCTCAGGCGAACAGACCATGTGGAAGTCCGAGAGGAAATACTGGGACACGGCCATCAGGGCTTCACTCGGCCACGGGGTGAACCAGTCCATGGTGCATCCGGATATCAGTCCGGGGAACTTCAGAGAGCGGGAGCGGAACTTCTCCCCCACCTGATCAAAATATTCCACATTATGAAGCGTGTTAATTCACTTCAGTCTTAAAATTACAACGATTTCTGTAACTGCTCTTTTACTGTGAGTGAATCTGACTCACATTCTGAGAGAATAAAATGAAGAGCATCAAACAGAGGGGTGAGACTCACCGGGGAAAAACACAGCACCACATGGAGGTTCTTTTTGGCCCGGGAGATGAAGTATTCATACAGATTATCAAAGGTGGGCGGCACTCGGGGCGTCTCCTTTTTCATTACGGGGATGAGATTCTGTGTTATCTCGTCCAGTTCATC